>NW_027621158.1:0-6000 GCF_964198595.1 Lampetra fluviatilis
TAGTAGCAGCTACTACACGTGCAGTAGCTGCTGCACGTGTAGTAGCTACTACACGTGCAGCAGCTACTACACGTGCAGTAGCTGCTGCACGTGTAGTAGCTACTACACGTGTAGTAGTAGTAGCTAGTTTACTCATTTGAGGCCGAGTGGACCTAGGGGGGAGCGAGGCCAGCCCAATCACGGCCGCTACTTAAGAGAATCTTAGAATTACGTTTTTTTTGAACCCTGCCTCGTGATAAAACACGAGCCCTGGTGATAAAACACCAACGTGGAACCTCATTGCAGTGAATCTGTCACTGTGTGAGCCACGCGAGGTGGGGGTGAGTGGTGGTGGTGAGTGGTGGTGAGTGGTGGTGGTGGGGGTTGGTGAGTGGTGGTGGTGGGGGTTGGTGAATGGTGGTGGTGAGTGGTGGTGGTGAGTGGTGGTGAGTGGTGGTGGTGAGTGGTGGTGGGGGTGGTGGTGAGTGGTGAGTAGTGGTGGTGAGTAGTGGTGGGGGTTGGTGAGTGGTGGTGGTGAGTGGTGGTGAGTGGTGGTGGTGAGTAGTGGTGAGTGAGTGGTGATGGTGGTGAGTAGTGGTGGGGGTTGGTGAGTGGTGGTGGTGAGTGAGTGGTGGGGGTTGGTGAGTGGTGGTGGTGAGTGAGTGGTGGGGGTTGGTGAGTGGTGGTGGTGAGTGAGTGGTGGGGGTTGGTGAGTGGTGGTGGTGAGTGGTGGTGGTGAGTGGTGGTGGGGGTGGTGAGTGAGTGGTGGGGGTGGTGAGTGGTGGTGGTGAGTGGTGGTGGTGAGTGGTGGTGAGTGGTGGTGGGGGTTGGTGAGTGTTGGTGGGGGTTGGTGAGTGGTGAGTAGTGGTGGTGAGTGAGTGGTGGTGGTGAGTGGTGGTGGTGAGTGTTGGTGGGGGTTGGTGAGTGGTGAGTAGTGGTGGTGAGTGAGTGGTGGTGGTGAGTGGTGGTGGTGAGTGTTGGTGGGGGTTGGTGAGTGGTGAGTAGTGGTGGTGAGTGAGTGGTGGTGGTGAGTGGTGGTGGTGAGTGTTGGTGGGGGTTGGTGAGTGGTGAGTAGTGGTGGTGAGTGAGTGGTGGTGGTGAGTGGTGGTGGTGAGTGTTGGTGGGGGTTGGTGAGTGGTGAGTAGTGGTGGTGAGTGAGTGGTGGTGGTGAGTGGTGAGAATGAAAATCAAGAAAGCTGTTCTCTCCGATGCATCATCACAGACCACCCCCCACCACCCCTCACCACCACCACTCACCACCCCTCACTCACTCACCACCACCACTCACCACCACTCACCCACCACCACTCACCAACCCCCACCACCCACCACCCCTCACCACCACCCCACCACCTCACCACTCACCACCACCACTCACCACCCTCACTCACTCACCACCACCACTCACCACCACTCACCACCACCACTCACCACCACCACTCACCACCACCACCACTCACCACCACCACCACTCACCACCACCACTCACCACCACCACCACTCACCACCACCACCACTCACCACTATGGGAACCTCATTTGCCAGTAAAAATATGATAATTGGTTCTTTACCCTTCTATCTGGCAACAAAACTGACACCTTTTTACAAGGAGTCATGTTTGCATAGACCGCAATACCTGCAGTCATAATGCAAACAAAAGAACACAACTCTGATGATGTATGCACTGTCCTTGCAGTTGATTGGTCCACACCGAGACAGCTTTCCTTAAAGCTGTCTCGGGTGTGGATCATTCACACCACCACCACCACCACTCACCACACCACCACCACACACCACCACCACCCACACACCACCACCACACACCACCACCACCACCACCACCACCACCACCACCACCACACCACCACCACCACTCACCACACCACCACCACTCACCACCACCACTCACCACCACCACCACCACCACTCACCACCACCACTCACCACCACCACTCACCACCACCACTCACCACCACCACTCACCACCCCACCACCACCACCACCACCACCACCCACCACCCCACCACCACCACCACCACCACCACCCCACCACCACCCCCACCACCCCCACCCACCACTCACCACCCCCACCACCACCACCCACCACCACCACCACCACCACCACCACTCACCACCCCACCACCCACCACCACCACTCACCACCACCACCACTCACCACCACCACCACCACCACCACCACCACCACCACCACCACTCACCACCACCACCACCACCACCACCACCACCACCACCACCACCACCACCACTCACCACCACCACTCACCACCACCACCACCACCACCCCACCACCACCACCACCACCACCACCACCACCACCACCACCACCCCACCACCACCACCACCACCACCCACCACCACCACCACACCACCACCACCACCACCACCACCACCACCCCCACCACCACCACCACCACCACCACCACCACCCACCACCACCACCCCACCACCACCACCACCACTCACCACCCCCCACCACCACCACCACCCACCACCACCACCACCACCACTCACCACCACCACCCACCACCACCACCACCACCCCCACCACCACCACCACCACCACCACCACCACCACCACCACTCCCCACCACCACCACCCCCCCACCACCACCACCCACCACCACCACCCCCACCACCACCACACCACCCCCCCCCACCCCCCCACCACCCCCCCCCACCACCACCCCCCCCACCACCACCACCACCACCACCACCACCACCCCACCACCACCACCCACCACCACCACCACCCACCACCCCACCACCACCCCACCACCCCACCACCACCACCCACCACCACCACCACCACCACCACCACCACCACCACCCCACCACCCCCCACCACCACCACCACCCCACCACTCACCACCCCCACCACTCACCACCACCACCCCACCACCACCCACCACCCACCACCACCACCCCCACCACCACCACCACCCCCACCCACCACCACCACCACCCCACCCACCACCACCACCACCCCCCACCACTCACCACCACCCCACCACTCACCACCACCACCACTCACCACCCCCACCACTCACTCACCACCCCCCACCACTCACCACACCACACACCACCACCACCACCACTCACCACCCCCACCCTCACCACCACCACACCACCACCACCACTCACCACCACCCCACCACTCACTCACCACCCCACCACCACTCACCACCACCACCACCACACCACCACTCACCACCACCCCCACCACTCACTCACCACCACCACTCACCACCACCACCACTCACCACTCAGCTCAGCCACCACCACCCACTCACCACCACCACCTCACTCACTCACCACCCCCACCACTCACCACCCACTCACCACCACTCACCACCACCACTCACCACCACCACCACTCACCACCCCACCACCACTCACCACCACCACCACTCACCACCACCACTCACCACCCACCACCACTCACCACCACCACCACCACCACTCCACCACCACCACTCACCACCACCACCACTCACCACCACCACCACCACACTCACCACCCACCACTCACCACCACCACCACTCACCACCACCACCACTCACTCACCACCCCCACCACTCACCACCACTCACCACTCACCACCACCACCACCACCACACCACCACACCACCACCACCACCACTCACCACACCACCACCACCACTCACCACACACACCACCACCACCACCACCACCACTCACCACCACCACTCACCACCCCACCACTCACCACCACCCACACTCACCACCACCACTCACACACCACCACCACCACCACCACTCAGCTCACCACCACCACCACTCACCACCACCACCACTCACCACCACCACCACTCACCACCACCACTCACCACCACCACCACCACCACCACTCACCACCACCACTCACCACCACCACTCACCACCACCACACTCACCACCACCCCACCACTCACTCACCACCCCCACCACCACTCACCACCACCACTCACCACTCAGCTGCTGCTCACCACCACCACTCACCACCACCACCACTCACCACCACCACCACCACCACACTCCACCACCACTCACCACCACCACTCACCACCACCACTCACCACCACCACTCACCACACCACTCACCACCACCACACTCACCAACCCCCACCACTCACTCACCACCCCCACCACCACTCACCACCACCACTCACCACTCAGCTGCTGCTCCACCACCACCACTCACCACACCACTCACCACCACTCACCACACCACTCACCACCACTCACCACCACCACCACTCACCACCACTCACCACACCACCACCACCACTCACCACCACCACCACCACCACCACTCACCACCCACCACCACCACCACCACCCACCACCACTCACCACCACCACCACCACCACTCACTCACCACCACCACCACTCACCACCACCACCACCACACCACCACCACCACTCACCACCACCCACCACCACCACCACCACCACTCACCACCACCACTCACCACCACCACCACTCACCACCACCACCACCACCACCACCCACACCACCACCACTCACCACCACCACCACTCACCACCACCACCACCACCACCACCACTCACCACCACCACTCACCACCACTCACCACCACCACCACTCACCACCACCACACCACTCACACCACCACCACCCACCACCACCCACCACCACCACTCACCACCACCACTCACCACCACCACCACTCACCACCACCACCACTCACCACCACCACTCACCACCACACCACTCACCACCACCACCACCACCACTCACCACACCACTCACCACCACCACCACCACTCACACACCACCACCACCACCACCACACCACCACCACCACTCACCACCACCACCACCACCACCACCACTCACTCACCACCACCACCACCACCACCACCACCACCACCACTCACCACCACCACTCACCACCACCACCACTCACCACCACACCACCACTCACTCACCACCACCACCACTCACCACCACACTCACCACCACCACCACTCACCACCACCACTCACCACCACCACCACTCACCACCACCACTCACTCACTCACCACCACCACCACTCACCACCACTCACCACCACTCACCACCACCACTCACCACCACCACCACTCACCACCACCACCACCACCACTCACCACCACCACTCACCACCACCACCACTCACCACTCACCACCACCACCACTCACCACCACCACTCACCACCACCACCACCACTCACCACCACCACCACTCACCACCACCACTCACCACCACCACCACTCACCACCACCACTCACCACCACCACTCACCACCCCCACCACTCACTCACCACCCACCACCACTCACCACCACCACCACTCACCACCACCACTCACCACCACCACACTCACTCACTCACCACCACCACTCACCACCACCACCACTCACCACCACCACCACTCACCACCACCACCACTCACCACCACCACCACCACCACCACCACTCACCACCACCACTCACCACCACCACCACTCACCACCACCCACCACTCACTCACCACCACCCACCACCACTCACCACCACCACCACTCACCACCACTCACTCCACCACCACCACTCACCACCACCACTCACCACCACTCACCACCACCACTCACCACCACCACTCACTCACCACCACCCCACCACTCACCACCACTCACCACCACTCACCACCACCACTCACCACCACCACCACTCACCACCACCACCACTCACCACCACTACTCACTCACTCACCACCCCCACCACTCACCACCACTCACCACCACTCACCACCACCACTCACCACCACCACCACTCACCACCACCACCACCACTCACCACCACCACCACTCACCACCACCACTCACCACCACCACCACTCACCACCACCACTCACTCACTCACCACCCCCACCACTCACCACCACTCACCACCACTCACCACCACCACTCACCACCACCACCACTCACCACCACCACCACTCACTCACTCACCACCACCACCACTCACCACCA
>NW_027621159.1:0-5000 GCF_964198595.1 Lampetra fluviatilis
TCACCACCACACCCACCACCACACTCACCACCACACTCACCACCACACTCACCACCACACCCACCACCACACTCACCACCACACCCACCACCACACTCACCACCACACTCACCACCACATCCACCACCACACTCACCACCACACTCACCACCACACTCACCACGACACTCACCACCACACCCACCACCACACTCACCACCACACCCACCACCACACTCACCACCACACTCACCACCACATCCACCACTACACTCACCACCACACTCACCACCACACTCACCACCACACTCACCACCACACTCACCACCACACTCACCACTACACAGTGTGGTGGTGAGTGTAGTGGTGAGTGTGGTGGTGGGTGTAGTGGTGAGTGTGGTGGTGAGTGTAGTGGTGAGTGTGTTGGTGAGTGTGGTGGTGAGTGTGTTGGTGAGTGTGGTGGTGAGTGTAGTGGTGAGTGTGGTGGTGAGTGTAGTGGTGAGTGTGGTGGTGAGTGTGGTGGTGAGTGTGTTGGTGAGTGTGGTGGTGAGTGTAGTGGTGAGTGTGGTGGTGAGTGTAGTGGTGAGTGTGGTGGTGAGTGTAGTGGTGAGTGTGGTGAGTGTGGTGAGTGTGGTGGTGAGTGTGGTGGTGAGTGTGGTGGTGAGTGTAGTGGTGAGTGTGGTGGTGAGTGTAGTGGTGAGTGTGGTGGTGAGTGTGGTGGTGAGTGTGGTGGTGAGTGTAGTGGTGAGTGTGGTGGTGAGTGTGGTGGTGAGTGTGGTGGTGAGTGTGGTGGTGAGTGTAGTGGTGAGTGTGGTGGTGAGTGTGGTGGTGAGTGTGGTGGTGAGTGTAGTGGTGAGTGTGGTGGTGGGTGTGGTGGTGAGTGTGGTGGTGAGTGTGGTGGTGAGTGTGGTGGTGAGTGTGGTGTTGAGTGTAGTGGTGAGTGTAGTGGTGAGTGTGGTGGTGAGTGTGGTGGTGAGTATGGTGGTGAGTGTGGTGGTGAGTGTGGTGGTGAGTGTGGTGGTGAGTGTGGTGGTGAGTGTGGTGGTGAGTGTGGTGGTGAGTGTAGTGGTGAGTGTAGTGGTGAGTGTGGTGGTGAGTGTGGTGGTGAGTGTAGTGGTGAATGTGGTGGTGAGTGTGGTGGTGAGTGTAGTGGTGAGTGTGGTGGTGAGTGTGGTGGTGAGTGTAGTGGTGAGTGTGGTGGTGAGTGTGGTGGTGAGTGTGGTGGTGAGTGTAGTGGTGAGTGTGGTGGTGAGTGTAGTGGTGAGTTTGGTGGTGAGTGTGGTGGTGAGTGTGGTGGTGAGTGTGGTGGTGAGTGTGGTGGTGAGTGTGGTGGTGAGTGTAGTGGTGAGTGTAGTGGTGAGTGTAGTGGTGAGTGTAGTGGTGAGTGTGGTGGTGAGTGTGTTGGTGAGTGTAGTGGTGAGTGTAGTGGTGAGTGTAGTGGTGAGTGTGGTGGTGAGTGTACTAGTGGTGAGTGTGGTGGTGAGTGTGGTGGTGAGTGTGGTGGTGAGTGTAGTGGTGAGTGTGGTGGTGAGTAGAGTGGTGAGTGTAGTGGTGAGTGTGGTGGTGAGTGTAGTGGTGAGTGTGGTGGTGAGTGTGGTGGTGAGTGTGGTGGTGAGTGTGGTGGTGGGTGTGGTGGTGAGTGTGGTGGTGAGTGTGGTGGTGAGTGTGGTGGTGAGTGTGGTGGTGAGTGTAGTGGTCAGTGTGGTGGTGAGTGTGGTGGTGAGTGTAGTGGTGAGTGTAGTGGTGAGTGTGGTGGTGAGTGTAGTGGTGAGTGTGGTGGTGAGTGTGGTGGTGAGTGTAGTGGTGAGTGTAGTGGTAAGTGTGGTGGTGAGTGTGGTGGTGAGTGTAGTGGTGAGTGTGGTGGTGAGTGTGGTGGTGGGTGTGGTGGTGAGTGTGGTGGTGAGTGTGGTGGTGAGTGTGGTGGTGAGTGTGGTGTTGAGTGTGGTGTTGAGTGTAGTGGTGAGTGTAGTGGTGAGTGTGGTGGTGAGTGTGGTGGTGAGTATGGTGGTGAGTGTGGTGGTGAGTGTAGTGGTGAGTGTGGTGGTGAGTGTGGTGGTGAGTGTGGTGTTGAGTGTGGTGGTGAGTGTGGTGGTGAGTGTAGTGGTGAATGTGGTGGTGAGTGTGGTGGTGAGTGTGGTGGTGAGTGTGGTGGTGAGTGTGGTGGTGAGTGTAGTGGTGAGTGTAGTGGTGAGTGTAGTGGTGAGTGTGGTGGTGAGTGTGGTGGTGAGTGTAGTGGTGAGTGTGGTGGTGAGTGTAGTGGTGAGTGTAGTGGTGAGTGTGGTGGTGAGTGTAGTGGTGAATGTAGTGGTGAGTGTGGTGGTGAGTGTAGTGGTGAGTGTGGTGGTGAGTGTGGTGGTGAGTGTAGTGGTGAGTGTGGTGGTGAGTGTGTTGGTGAGTGTGGTGGTGAGTGTGGTGGTGAGTGTGGTGGTGAGTGTAGTGGTGAGTGTGGTGGTGAGTGTCGTGGTGAGTGTGGTGGTGAGTGTGTTGGTGAGTGTAGTGGTGAGTGTGGTGGTGAGTGTGGTGGTGAGTGTAGTGGTGAGTGTGGTGGTGAGTGTGGTGGTGAGTGTGGTGGTGAGTGTAGTGGTGAATGTGGTGGTGAGTGTGGTGGTGAGTGTGGTGGTGAGTGTGGTGGTGAGTGGCGTGGTGAGTGTAGTGGTGAGTGTAGTGGTGAGTGTGGTGGTGAGTGTGGTGGTGAGTGTAGTGGTGAGTGTGGTGGTGAGTGTGGTGACTCTGGTTGAGTCACTGAGAGATGGTCGCCGTGTGAGGTGACCTCACGAACTGCCCCGCACGCAAATAGACCCACAAAGGCAAAGGGGGCCCGGGTAGCCCTGAGCGATGCTGTTGGGGCAAGTGCAGTGAGTAGCAGCTGTGGCCCACGAGGAGGGGGGTAGGTGGGTGGGCAGCAACCACCGCGTTTGTCTCCCCTATGCTACACTACACACACACTACACACACACACTACACACACACACTACACACACACTACACACACACTACACACACACTACACACACACTACACACACACTACACACACACACACTACACACACACACACACACACACACTACACACACACACTACACACACACACTACACACACACACTACACACACACTACACACACACACTACACACACACTACACACACACACTACACACACACACTACACACACACTACACACACACTACACACACACACTACACACACACTACACACACACACTACACACACACTACACACACTACACACACACACTACACACACACACTACACACACACTACACACACACTACACACACACACTACACACACACTACACACACACACTACACACACACACTACACACACACTACACACACACTACACACACACTACACACACACTATACACACACACTATACACACACTACACACACACTACACACACACACTACACACACACACTACACACACACCACACACACACTACACACACACACTATACACACACTACACACACACTACACACACACACACCACACACACACTACACACACTACACACACACTACACACACTACACACACACACTACATATACACTACACACACACACTACACACACACACTACACACACACACACTACACACACACACTACACACACACACTACACACACACACTACACACACTACACACACTACACACACACACTACACACACACACACCACACACACTACACACACTACACACACACACTACACACACACACACCACACACACTACACACACACACTACACACACACACACTACACACACTACACACACACACTACACACACACACTACACACACACACTACACACACTACACACACTACACACACACACTACACACACACACACACACACACACTACACACACACACTACACACACACTACACACACACTACACACACACTACACACACACACACCACACACTACACACACACACACACTACACATACACTACACCACACACACACACTACACACACACTACACACACACACACTACACACACACTACACACACACACACCACACACACACTACACACACTACACACACACACACTACACACACACACTACACACACTACACACACACACTACACACACACACTACACACACACACTACACACACACACTACACACACTACACACACACACACTACACACACACTACACACACACTACACACACACACACTACACACACACTACACACACACTACCACACACACACTACACACACACACTATACACACACACACACTACACACACTACACACACACTACACACACACACTACACACACACTACACACACACTACACACACACACACACTACACACACACACACACACCGCACACTACACACACACACTACACACACACACACACTACACACACACACACACTACACACACCACACCACACACCGCACACTACACACACACACTACACACACACACACCGCACACACACACACACACACACACACCGACACACTACACACACACCACACACACACACTACACACACACACTACACACACACACTACACACACTACACACACACACTACACACACACACTACACACACACTACACACACACACACACTACACACACACACACACACCGCACACTACACACACACACTACACACACACACACCGCACACACACACACACACCGCACACTACACACACACTACACACACACACTACACACACACACTACCACACACACACACTACACACACCACTACACACACACACACACTACAACACACACACTACACACACACACTACACACACACACACACTACACACACACACTACATACACACACTACACACACACACACACACACTACACACACTACACACACTACACACACAAACACTACATACACACACACTAACACACCACACGACTACACACACACACTACACACACACACTACACGACAAACTACCCAACACACTACTA
>NW_027621160.1:0-70073 GCF_964198595.1 Lampetra fluviatilis
TGGTGATGGTGGTGGTGATGGTGGTGGTGGTGATGGTGGTGGTGGTGAGTGGTGGTGGTGATGGTGGTGATGGTGATGGTGGTGATGGTGGTGATGGTGGTGGTGGTGGTGGTGGTGATGGTGGTGATGGTGGTGATGGTGGTGGTGGTGATGGTGGTGGTGGTGATGGTGGTGATGGTGGTGGTGAGTGGTGGTGGTGGTGATGGTGGTGGTGATGTTGGTGGTGGTGATGGTGGTGGTGGTGATGGTGGTGATGGTGGTGATGGTGGTGGTGGTGATGGTGGTGGTGGTGGTGATGGTGGTGATGGTGGTGGTGATGGTGGTGGTGGTGATGGTGGTGGTGGTGATGGTGGTGGTGGTGATGGTGGTGGTGGTGGTGATGGTGGTGGTGGTGATGGTGGTGATGGTGGTGGTGATGGTGGTGGTGGTGATGGTGGTGGTGGTGATGGTGGTGATGGTGATGGTGGTGATGGTGGTGATGGTGGTGGTGGTGATGGTGGTGGTGATGGTGGTGGTGATGGTGGTGGTGGTGATGGTGGTGATGGTGGTGATGGTGGTGATGGTGATGGTGGTGATGGTGGTGATGGTGGTGGTGGTGATGGTGGTGGTGATGGTGGTGGTGATGGTGGTGTTGGTGATGGTGGTGATGGTGATGGTGGTGATGGTGGTGGTGATGGTGGTGGTGATGATGGTGGTGATGGTGGTGATGGTGGTGGTGATGGTGGTGGTGGTGGTGGTGGTGATGGTGGTGGTGGTGATGGTGGTGGTGATGGTGGTGGTGGTGATGGTGGTGATGGTGGTGGTGGTGATGGTGGTGGTGATGGTGGTGGTGGTGATGGTGGTGGTGGTGGTGAGTGGTGGTGGTGATGGTGGTGGTGGTGATGGTGGTGATGGTGATGGTGGTGATGGTGGTGATGGTGGTGGTGATGGTGGTGGTGGTGGTGGTGGTGGTGGTGATGGTGGTGGTGATGGTGGTGGTGGTGGTGATGGTGGCGGTGGTGGTGGTGATGGTGGTGGTGATGGTGGTGGTGATGGTGGTGGTGATGGTGATGGTAGTGAGTGGTGGTGATGGTGGTGGTGGTTATGGTGATGGTGGTGGTGGTGATGGTGGTGGTGGTGGTGGTGATGGTGATGGTGGTGGTGATGGTGGTGGTGGTGGTGGTGATGGTGGTGATGGTGGTGGTGATGGTGGTGATGGTGGTGGTGGTGGTGGTGGTGGTGGTGAGTGGTGGTGATGATGGTGGTGATGGTGGTGGTGATGGTGGTGGTGGTGATGGTGATGGTGGTGGTGGTGGTGATGATGGTGGTGATGGTGGTGGTGATGGTGGTGATGGTGGTGATGGTGGTGGTGGTGATGGTGGTGATGATGGTGATGGTGGTGGTGGTGATGGTGGTGGTGGTGATGATGATGGTGATGATGATGATGGTGGTGATGATGATGATGCTGGTGATGGTGATGATGATGATGGTGATGATGGTGGTGATGATGCTGGTGATGATGATGATGATGGTGATGATGATGATGATGATGGTCGTGATGATGATGATGATGGTGATGATGATGATGGTGGTGATGGTGGTGGTGGTGGTGATGATGGTGGTGGTGATGATGATGATGGCGATGATGCTAGTGATGATGATGATGATGGTCGTGATGATGTCTCTCTCCGTGTCTCTCCCAGAATCCCAACGAGGTGATGGACAAGGGGAGGAGGTGGACAATGATGACGAGGAGGTGGAGGTTGTTGGGAGAGTTGGGAAGTCGTCATCATCGTCGTCGTCGTCATCGTCGTCAGATTCATCTTCTCCAGCGTCCACCAATGAGAAGTCTGCCTTAGAGGTGACATCATCAGTAGTCACCCACTCACCCACCCACCCACTCACTCACTCAGTCACTCACTCACACACTCACCCACTCGCTCACTCACTCAGTCACTCACTCACTCACCCACCCACTCACCCACCCACTCACTCACTCACTCGCCCACTCACTCACTCACCCATTCACTCACTCAGTCACTCACTCACTCACCCACTCACACACACACACACTCACTCACCCACTCACTCACTCGCTCACTCACACACTCACTCACTCACCCACTCACCCACCCACTCACTCACTCACTCACCCACCCACCACTCACCCCCCCACCCACCCACTCACTCACCCACCCACTCACCCCCCCACCCACCCACTCACTCACTCACCCACTCACCCACTCACCCCCCCCACTCACTCACTCACCCACTCACCCACCCACCCACCCACTCACTCACCCACTCACTCCCCCCCCCACCCACCCACTCACCCACCCACTCACCCACCCACCCACTCACCCACCCACTCACCCACTAACTCACCACCCACCCACTCACCACTCACTCACCCACTGACCCACTCACTCACCCACTCACCCACCCACTCACCCACCCCACCCACTCACCCACCCACTCACTCACCCACCCCCCCCCCCACCCACTCACCCACCCACCCACTCACCCCCCCACTCACCCACTAACTCACCACCCATCCTCACCACTCACTCACCCACCCCCCCCACCCACTCACCCACTCACCCACTCAGTCACCCACTCACCCACCCCACTCACCCACTCACCCACCCACCCACTCACCCCCACCCCCCACCCACTCACCCACTCACTCACCACCCACTCACCCACCCAGTCACCCACCCACCCACTCACCCACCCACTCACTCACTCACCCACCCCCCCCACCACCCACCCACTCACTCACCCACCCACCCACCCACCCACTCACCCACCCACCCACTCACCCACCCACCCACACACCCCACCCCCACCCCCCCACCCACACACCCACTCACCCACCCACTCACCCACCCCCCCCACTCACCCACTCACCCACCCACTCACTCACTCACTCACCCACCCACTCACCCACTCACTCACCCACTCACCCACCCACTCACCCACCCACCCACCCACTCACCCACCCACCCACTCACTCACTCACCCACTCACTCACTCACCCACCTACCCACTCACTCACTCACCCACCCAGTCACCCACTCACCCACCCAGTCACCCACCCACCCACCCACTCACTCACTCACTCACTCACCCACTCACTCACCCACCCACTCACCCACTCACCCACCCACCCACCCACTCACCCACCCACTCACTCACTCACTCACCCACCCACCCACTCACTCACTCACCCCACCCAGTCAGCCACTCACTCACCCACTCACCCACTCACTCACCCACCCACCCCCCCACTCACCCACCCACCCACTCACCCACTCACCCACCCACTCACCCCCCCCCACCCCCCCCCACTCACTCACCCATTCACTCACTCACCCACCCACCCACCCCCCCACTCACCCACCCACCCACTCACCCACTCACCCACTCACCCACCCACTCACCCCCTCCCCACCCCCCCCCCCCCACTCACTCACCCATTCACTCACCCACCCACTCACTCACCCACCCACCCACTCACCCACCCACCCACCCACCCACTCACTCACTCCACTCACCCACCCACCCACTCACCCACCCACCCACCCACTCACCCACTCACACACTCACTCACCCACTCACTCACTCAGTCACTCACTCACTCACTCACCCACCCACCCACTCACTCACTCACCCACCCACCCACTCACTCACCCCCCCCCCCCACCCACCCACTCACTCACCCATTCACTCACCCACCCACTCACTCACCCCCCCACCCCCCCCCCCACCCACTCACCCACCCACCCACCCACTCACCCACTCACTCACCCACCCACCCACCCACTCACCCACTCACACACTCACCCACTCACTCACTCAGTCACCCACCCACTCACTCACTCACCCACCCACCCACTCACTCACCCCCCCCCCCACCCACCCACTCACTCACCCATTCACTCACCCACCCACTCACTCACCCCCCCACACCCCCCCCCCACCCACTCACCCATTCACTCACTCACCCCCACCCACCACTCACTCACCCACCCACCCACCCACTCACCCACCCACCCACTCACCCACCCACTCACCCACCCACTCACCCACTCACACACTCACTCACCCACTCACTCAGTCACTCACTCACCCACCCACTCACTCACCCACCCACCCACCCACCCACTCACCCACCCACCCACCAACCCACTCACCCACTCACTCACTCACCCACCCACTCACCCACCCACCCACCCACCCACTCACCCACCCACCCACCCCCTCACTCACTCACTCACCCACTCACTCACCCACCCACCCACTCACCCACCCACCCACCCACTCACCCACCCACCCACTCACCCACCCACCCACTCACCCACTCACTCACCCACCCACCCACCCACCCACTCACCCACTCACCCACCCACCCACCCACCCACCCCCCCCCACCCACCCCCCCCCCACCCACCCACCCCCCCCCCCCACCCACCCACTCACCCACCCACCCACTCACCCACTCACCCATCCACCCACCCACCCACCCACCCACTCACTCCCCCCCCCACCCACCCACTCACCCACCCACCCACCCACTCACCCACCCACTCCCCCCCCCCCTCCACCCACCCACTCACCCACTCACCCATCCACCCACCCACTCACCCACCCACCCACCCACTCACCCACCCACTCCCCCCCCCCCTCCACCCACCCACTCACCCACTCACCCATCCACCCACCCACTCACCCACCCACCCACCCACTCACCCACCCACTCCCCCCCCCCCTCCACCCACCCACTCACCCACTCACCCATCCACCCACCCATCCAACTCCCCCCCTCCCCCTCCCCTCCTCCCTCCCCCCTCCCCCCTCACCCCCCCCAGGTTTGGTTGACCTCTGACACGTCCCCCGCCAGCCCCCCCCTCTGGGTGGCCCCTGTGGCTCTAGGAGCGCGACGCTGTGGGGTCTCCACCCCCCTCGCGTTCACGCTCGGAGCTCGAGGGTCGCGTACGTTGGTTCGGCGCCTACGCCTCCAGCAGAGCCTGCAGCGACACCACGGGTGGGTGGGTGAGTGGGTGGGTGGGTGGATGGGTGGGTGGGTGAGTGGGTGGGTGGGTGGGTGAGTGGGTGGGTGGGTGGGTGGGTGAGTGGGTGGGTGGGTGGGTGAGTGGGTGGGTGGGTGGGTGAGTGGGTGGGTGGGTGAGTGGGTGGGTGGGTGGGTGAGTGGATGGGTGGGTGGGTGAGTGGGTGAGTGGGTGGGTGGGTGAGTGGGTGGGTGGGTGGGTGAGTGGGTGGGTGGGTGAGTGGGTGGGTGGGTGGGTGAGTGGGTGGGTGGGTGGGTGGGTGAGTGGGTGGGTGGGTGAGTGGGTGGGTGGGTGGGTGGGTGAGTGGGTGGGTGGGTGAGTGGGTGGGTGGGTGGGTGAGTGGGTGGGTGGGTGGGTGAGTGGGTGGGTGGGTGGGTGGGTGAGTGGGTGGGTGGGTGAGTGGGTGAGTGGGTGGGTGGGTGGGTGAGTGGGTGGGTGGGTGAGTGGGTGGGTGGGTGGGTGAGTGGGTGGGTGGGTGGGTGAGTGGGTGGGTGGGTGGGTGAGTGGGTGGGTGAGTGGGTGGGTGGGTGGGTGGGTGGGTGAGTGAGTGGGTGAGTGGGTGACTGAGTGATTCAGTGAGTGAGTGGGTGAGTGGGGTGAGTGGGTGGGTGGGTGGGTGAGTGGGTGGGTGGGTGGGTGAGTGAGTGGGTGGGTGGGTGAGTGGGTGAGTGGGTGGGTGAGTGGGTGGGTGAGTGGGTGGGTGGGTGAGTGGGTGGGTGGGTGAGTGGGTGGGTGGGTGGGTGGGTGGGTGAGTGGGTGGGTGGGTGGGTGAGTGAGTGGGTGAGTGGGTGACTGAGTGATTCAGTGATTCAGTGAGTGGGTGGGTGAGTGGGTGAGTGGGTGGGTGAGTGGGTGAGTGGGTGGGTGGGTGAGTGAGTGGGTGGGTGAGTGGGTGGGTGGGTGGGTGGGTGGGTGAGTGGGTGAGTGGGTGGGTGAGTGAGTGGGTGGTGGGTGGGTGGGTGGGTGAGTGGGTGGGTGGGTGGGTGAGTGAGTGGGTGAGTGGGTGGGTGAGTGGGTGGGTGGGTGGGTGAGTGAGTGGGTGGGTGGGTGAGTGGGTGGGGTGGGGTGAGTGGGTGGGTGGGTGAGTGGGTGAGTGGGTGGGTGGGTGGGTGAGTGGGTGGGTGGGTGAGTGGGTGGGTGTGTGGGTGAGTGGGGTGTGTGGGTGGGTGGGTGGGGAGAGTGGGTGGGTGGGTGGGTGAGTGAGTGAGTGGGTGGGTGGGTGGGTGAGTGGGTGGGTGAGTGGGTGGGTGGGTGAGTGGGTGAGTGGGTGGGTGGGGTGGGTGAGTGGGTGGGTTGGTGAGTGAGTGAGTGGGTGGGTGAGTGAGTGGGGTGGGTGAGTGGGTGGGTGGGTGAGTGGGTGGGTGTGTGGGTGAGTGGGTGAGTGGGTGGGTGGGTGGGTGAGTGGGTGGGTGGGTGGGTGAGTGGGTGGGTGGGTGGGTGGGTGAGTGGGTGGGTGGGGTTGGTGAGTGAGTGGGTGAGTGGGTGGGTGGGTGAGTGGGTGGGTGGGTGGGTGAGTGGGTGGGTGGGTGGGTGAGTGGGGTGGGTGAGTGAGTGAGTGAATGGGTGGGTGGGTGGGTGAGTGAGTGGGTGGGTGGATGGGTGGGTGGGTGGGTGGGTGAGTGAGTGGGTGGGTGGATGGGTGAGTGGGTGGGTGGGTGACTGAGTGATGCAGTGATTCAGTGGGTGGGTGAGTGGGTGAGTGGGTGAGTGGGTGACTGAGTGATTCAGTGATTCAGTGAGTTGGTGAGTGGGTGGGTGAGTGAGTGGGTGAGTGGGTGAGTGGGTGGGTGAGTGAGTGAGTGAGTGGGTGGGTGGGTGGGTGAGTGGGTGGGTGAGTGGGTGGGTGGGTGAGTGGGTGAGTGGGTGGGTGGGTGAGTGGGTGGGTGAGTGAGTGAGTGGGTGGGTGGGTGGGTGGATGGGTGAGTCTCCACCCCCCTCGCGTTTCACGCTCGGAGCTCGAGGGTCGCGTACGTTGGTTCGGCTCCTACGCCTCCAGCAGAGCCTGCAGCGACACCACGGGTGGGTGGGGTGAGTGGGTGAGTGGGTGGGTGGGTGGGTGGGTGAGTGGGTGGGTGGGTGGGTGGGTGAGTGGGTGGGTGGGTGGGTGAGTGGGTGAGTGGGTGGGTGGGTGGGTGAGTGGGTGGGTGGGTGGGTGAGTGGGTGGGTGGATGGGTGGGTGGGGAGCGTGGGTGGGTGGGTGGGTTTGGTGAGTGGGTGGGTGGGTGGGTTGGTGAGTGGGTGAGTGGGTGGGTGGGTGAGTGGGTGGGTGAGTGGGTGGGTGGGTGGGTGAGTGGGTGAGTGGGTGGGTGGGTGGGTGGGTGAGTGGGTGGGTGGGTGGGTGAGTGGGTGAGTGGGTGGGGTGAGTGAGTGGGTGGGTGGGTGAGTGGGGGGTGGGTGGGTGGTGAGTGGGTGGGTGGGTGAGTGGGTGGGTGAGTGGGTGGGTGGGTGGGTGAGTGGGTGGGTGGGTGGGTGGGTGGGTGGGTGAGTGGGTGGGTGGGTGGGTGGGGTGAGTGGGTGAGTGAGTGGGGTGACTGAGTGATTCAGTGATTCAGTGAGTGAGTGGGTGAGTGGGTGAGTGGGTGGGTGGGTGGGTGGGTGAGTGGGTGGGTGGGTGAGTGGGTGGGGTGGGTGGGTGAGTGGGTGAGTGGGTGGGTGAGTGGGTGGGTGGGTGGGTGAGTGGGTGGGTGGGTGGGTGAGTGGGTGGGTGGGTGGGTGGGTGAGTGGGTGGGTGGGTGAGTGGGTGGGTGGGTGGGTGGGTGGGTGGGTGAGTGGGTGGGTGGGTGGGTGGGTGGGTGAGTGGGTGGGTGAGTGAGTGGGTGAGTGGGGTGGACTGAGTGATTCAGTGATTCAGTGAGTGAGTGGGTGAGTGGGTGAGTGGGTGGGTGGGTGGGTGGGTGAGTGGGTGGGTGGGTGAGTGAGTGGGTGGGTGGGTGAGTGGGTGAGTGGGTGGGTGAGTGGGTGGGTGAGTGGGTGGGTGGGTGGGTGAGTGGGTGGGTGGGGTGGGTGGGTGAGTGGGTGGGTGGGTGGGTGGGGTGGGGTGGGTGAGTGAGTGGGTGAGGTGGGTGACTGAGTGATTCAGTGATTCAGTGAGTGGGTGGGTGAGTGGGTGAGTGGGTGGGTGAGTGGGTGAGTGGGTGAGTGGGTGGGTGAGTGGGTGGGTGGGTGGGTGGGTGAGTGGGTGAGTGGGTGGGTGGGTGAGTGGGTGGGTGGGTGAGTGGGTGAGTGGGTGGGTGGGTGGGTGAGTTGAGTGGGTGGGTGAGTGAGTGGGTGAGTGGGTGGGTGAGTGGTTGGGTGAGTGGGTGTGTGGGTGGGTGAGTGAGTGGGTGGGTGAGTGGGTGGGTGGGTGGGTGAGTGGGTGGGTGGGTGGGTGAGTGGGTGGGTGAGTGGGTGAGTGGGTGGGTGGGTGAGTGGGTGGGTTTGGTGAGTGAGTGAGTGAGTGGGTGGGTGGGTGAGTGAGTGGGTGGGTGAGTGGGTGGGTGGGTGAGTGGGTGGGTGTGTGGGTGAGTGGGTGAGTGGGTGGGTGGGGTGGGTGAGTGGGTGGGTGGGTGAGTGGGTGGGTGGGTGGGTGGGTGACTGAGTGGGTGAGTGGGGTGGGTGGGTGAGTGGGTGGGTGAGTGGGGTGGGTGGGTGGGTGAGTGGGTGGGTGAGTGAGTGAATGGGTGGGTGGGTGGGTGGGTGAGTGAGTGGGTGGGTGGATGGGTGAGTGGGTGGGTGGGTGGAGTGAGTGAGTGAGTGAGTGGGTGGGTGGGTGGGTGAGTGAGTGGGTGGGTGGATGGGTGAGTGGGTGGGTGGGTGACTGAGTGATTCAGTGATTCAGTGAGTGGGTGAGTGGGTGGGTGAGTGAGTGGGTGAGTGGGTGGGTGAGTGAGTGAGTGGGTGGGTGGGTGGGTGAGTGGGTGGGTGAGTGGGTGGGGTGGGGTGAGTGGGTGAGTGGGTGGGTGGGTGAGTGGGTGGGTGAGTGAGTGAGTGGGTGGGTGGTGATGTGAGTTGAGTGGGGTGGGTGGGTGGGTGGATGGGTGAGTCCTCCACCCCCCTCGCGTTCACGCTCGGAGCTCGAGGGTCGCGTACGTTGGTTCGGCTCCTACGCCTCCAGCAGAGCCTGCAGCGACACCACGGGTGGGTGGGTGAGTGGGTGAGTGGGGTGGGTGGGTGGGTGGGTGAGTGGGTGGGTGGGTGGGTGGGTGAGTGGGTGGGTGGGTGGGTGAGTGGGTGAGTGGGGTGGGTGGGTGGATGAGTGGGTGGGTGAGTGGGTGGGTGAGTGGGTGGTTGAATGAGTGAGTGGGTGGGTGAGTGGGTGGGTGAGTGGGTGGGTGGGTGGGTGAGTGAGTGAGTGGGTGGGTGGGTGGGTGGGTGAGTGGGTGGGTGAGTGAGTGGGTGGGTGGGTGAGTGGGTGGGTGAGTGGTTGGGTGGGTGGGTGGGTGGGTGAGTGGGTGAGTGGGTGGGTGAGTGAGTGGGTGGGTGGGTGGGTGAGTGGGTGGGTGAGTGGTTGGGTGGGTGGGTGAGTGGGTGGGTGGCTGGGTGGGTGAGTGGGTGAGTGTGTGGGTGGGTGACTGGGTGGGTGAGTGAGTGAGTGGGTGGGTGGGTGGGTGGGTGAGTGGGGTGGGTGGGTGAGTGGGTGGGTGGGTGGGTGAGTGGGTGAGTGGGTGGGTGGGTGGGTGAGTGGGTGGGGTGGGTGAGTGGGTGAGTGGGTGGGTGGGTGAGTGGGTGAGTGGGTGGGTGGGTGAGTGGGTGAGTGGGTGGGTGGGTGGGTGAGTGAGTGGGTGGGTGGGTGACTGAGTGATTCAGTGATTCAGTGAGTGGGTGGGTGAGTGGGTGGGTGAGTGGGTGGTTGAGTGAGTGAGTGGGTGGGTGGGTGGGTGGGTGAGTGGGTGGGTGGGTGACTGGGGTGGGTGGGTGAGTGGGTGGGTGAGTGGGTGGGTGAGTGAGTGAGTGGGTGGGTGGGTGGGTGAGTGAGTGGGTGGGTGGGTGAGTGGGTGAGTGGGTGGGTGGGTGGGTGAGTGGGTGGGTGGGTGGGGTGAGTGGGTGAGTGGGTGGGTGGGTGGGTGAGTGAGTGGGTGGGTGGATGGGTGAGTGGGTGGGTGGGTGGGTGAGTGAGTGGGTGGGTGGGTGGGTGAGTGAGTGGGTGGGTGGATGGGTGAGTGGGTGGGTGGGTGACTGAGTGATTCAGTGATTCAGTGAGTGGGTGAGTGGGTGGGTGAGTGAGTGGGTGTGTGGGTGGGTGAGTGAGTGGGTGGGTGAGTGGGTGGGTGGGTGAGTGGGTGAGTGGGTGGGTGGGTGGGTGGAGTGGGTGGGTGAGTGAGTGAGTGGGTGGGTGGGTGGGTGGGTGGATGGGTGAGTCTCCACCCCCCTCGCGTTCACGCTCGGAGCTCGAGGGTCGCGTACGTTGGTTCGGCTCCTACGCCTCCAGCAGAGCCTGCAGCGACACCACGGGTGGGTGGGTGAGTGGGTGAGTGGGTGGGTGAGTGGGTGGGTGGGTGAGTGGGTGGGTGGGTGAGTGGGTGGGTGGGTGGGTGGGTGAGTGGGTGGGTGGGTGGGTGAGTGGGTGAGTGGGTGGGTGGGTGACTGAGTGATTCAGTGATTCAGTTAGTGGGTGGGTGAGTGGGTGGGTGAGTGGGTGGTTGAATGAGTGAGTGGGTGGGTGAGTGGGTGGGTGAGTGGGTGGGTGGGTGGGTGAGTGAGTGAGTGTGGGTGGGTGGGTGGGTGAGTGGGTGGGTGAGTGAGTGGGTGGGTGAGTGGGTGGGTGAGTGGGTGGGTGGGTGGGTGAGTGGGTGAGTGGGTGGGTGAGTGAGTGGGTGGGTGGGTGGGTGAGTGGGTGGGTGAGTGGGTGGGTGGGTGGGTGAGTGGGTGGGTGGCTGGGTGGGTGAGTGGGTGAGTGGGTGGGTGGGTGACTGGGTGGGTGAGTGAGTGAGTGGGTGGGTGGGTGGGTGAGTGGGTGGGTGGGTGGGTGAGTGGGTGGGTGGGTGAGTGGGTGGGTGGGTGGGTGAGTGGGTGAGTGGGTGGGTGGGTGGGTGGGTGAGTGGGTGGGTGGGTGAGTGGGTGAGTGGGTGGGTGGGTGAGTGGGTGAGTGGGTGGGTGGGTGGGTGGGTGAGTGAGTGGGTGGGTGGGTGACTGAGTGATTCAGTGATTCAGTGAGTGGGTGGGTGAGTGGGTGGGTGAGTGGGTGGTTGAGTGAGTGAGTGGGTGGGTGGGTGGGTGAGTGGGTGGGTGGGTGACTGGGTGGGTGGGTGAGTGGGTGGGTGAGTGGGTGGGTGAGTGAGTGAGTGGGTGGGTGGGTGGGTGAGTGAGTGGGTGAGTGGGTGAGTGGGTGAGTGGGTGGGTGGGTGGGTGAGTGGGTGAGTGGGTGGGTGGGTGGGTGGGTGAGTGAGTGGGTGGGTGGATGGGTGAGTGGGTGGGTGGGTGGGTGAGTGAGTGGGTGGGTGGGTGGGTGGGTGAGTGAGTGGGTGGGTGGATGGGTGAGTGGGTGGGTGGGTGACTGAGTGATTCAGTGATTCAGTGAGTGGGTGAGTGGGTGGGTGAGTGAGTGGGTGAGTGGGTGGGTGAGTGAGTGGGTGGGTGAGTGGGTGGGTGGGTGGGTGAGTGGGTGAGTGGGTGGGTGGGTGAGTGGGTGGGTGAGTGAGTGAGTGGGTGGGTGGGTGGGTGGGTGGATGGGTGAGTCTCCACCCCCCTCGCGTTCACGCTCGGAGCTCGAGGGTCGCGTACGTTGGTTCGGCTCCTACGCCTCCAGCAGAGCCTGCAGCGACACCACGGGTGGGTGGGTGAGTGGGTGAGTGGGTGGGTGGGTGGGTGGGTGAGTGGGTGGGTGGGTGGGTGAGTGGGTGAGTGGGTGGGTGGGTGGGTGGGTGAGTGGGTGGGTGGGTGGGTGAGTGGGTGGGTGGGTGGGTGGGTGAGTGAGTGGGTGAGTGGGTGACTGAGTGATTCAGTGATTCAGTGAGTGAGTGGGTGAGTGGGTGAGTGGGTGGGTGGGTGGGTGAGTGGGTGGGTGAGTGGGTGGGTGGGTGGGTGAGTGGGTGAGTGGGTGGGTGAGTGGATGGGTGAGTGGGTGGGTGGGGTGGGTGGGTGAGTGGGTGGGTGGGTGGGTGGGTGAGTGGGTGGGTGGGTGGGTGGGTGAGTGGGTGGGTGGGTGAGTGGGTGAGTGGGTGGGTGGGTGGGTGAGTGGGTGGGTGGGTGGGTGAGTGGGTGGGTGGGTGGGTGGGTGGGTGGGTGAGTGGGTGGGTGAGTGAGTGGGTGAGTGGGTGGGTGAGTGGGTGACTGAGTGATTCAGTGATTCAGTGAGTGAGTGGGTGAGTGGGTGAGTGGGTGGGTGGGTGGGTGGGTGAGTGGGTGGGTGGGTGAGTGAGTGAGTGGGTGGGTGGGTGGGTGAGTGGGTGGGTGGGTGGGTGGGTGGGTGGGTGAAGTGGGTGGGTGGGTGGGTGAGTGGGTGGGGTGAGTGAGTGGGTGAGTGGGTGACTGAGTGATTCAGTGATTCAGTGAGTGAGTGGGTGAGTGGGTGAGTGGGGTGGGTGGGTGGGTGAGTGGGTGGGTGGGTGAGTGGGTGGGTGGGTGGGTGCAGTGGGTGAGTGGGGTGGGGTGAGTGAGTGGGTGAGTGGGTGACTGAGTGATTCAGTGATTCAGTGAGTGAGTGGGTGAGTGGGTGGGTGGGTGGGTGGGTGAGTGGGTGGGTGGGGTGGGTGGGTGAGTGGGTGGGTGAGTGAGTGGGTGAGTGGGTGGACTGAGTGATTCAGTGAGTGAGTGAGTGGGTGAGTGGGTGAGTGGGTGGGTGGGTGAGTGGGTGGGTGGGTGAGTGGGGTGGGTGGGTGTGAGTGAGTGGGTGGGTGGGTGGGTGGGTGGGTGGGTGAGTGGGTGGGTGGGTGGGTGGGTGAGTGGGTGGGTGGGTGGGTGGGTGAGTGGGTGGGTGAGTGAGTGGGTGAGTGGGTGACTGAGTGATTCAGTGATTCAGTGAGTGAGTGGGTGAGTGGGTGAGTGGGTGGGTGGGTGGGTGAGTGGGTGGGTGGGTGAGTGGGTGGGTGGGTGGGTGAGTGGGTGAGTGGGTGGGTGAGTGGGTGGGTGGGTGGGTGGGTGAGTGGGTGGGTGGGTGAGTGGGTGGGTGGGTGGGTGAGTGGGTGGGTGGGTGGGTGGGTGAGTGGGTGGGGTGGGTGGGGTGGGTGGGTGAGTGGGTGGGTGGGTGGGTGAGTGGGTGGGTGGGTGGGGTGGGTGGAGTGGGTGGGTGAGTGAGTGGGTGAGTGGGTGACTGAGTGATTCAGTGATTCAGTGAGTGAGTGGGTGAGTGGGTGAGTGGGTGGGTGGGTGGGTGGGGTGAGTGGGGTGGGTGGGTGGGTGGGTGGGTGGGTGGGTGGGTGAGTGGGTGGGTGGGTGGGTGGGTGGGTGGGTGAGTGGGTGGGTGGGTGAGTGGGTGGGTGAGTGAGTGGGTGAGTGGGTGACTGAGTGATTCAGTGATTCAGTGAGTGAGTGGGTGAGTGGGTGAGTGGGTGGGTGGGTGGGTGGGTGGGTGAGTGGGTGGGTGGGTGAGTGAGTGGGTGGGTGGGTGAGTGGGTGAGTGGGTGGGTGAGTGGGTGGGTGAGTGGGTGGGTGGGTGGGTGAGTGGGTGGGTGGGTGGGGTGAGGGTGGGTGGGTGGGTGGGTGGGTGAGTGGGTGGGTGGGTGGGTGAGTGAGTGGGTGAGTGGGTGACTGAGTGATTCAGTGATTCAGTGAGTGAGTGGGGTGAGTGGGTGAGTGGGTGGGGTGGGTGGGGTGGGTGGGGTGAGTGGGTGGGTGGGTGAGTGAGTGGGTGGGTGGGTGAGTGGGTGAGTGGGTGGGTGAGTGGGGTGGGTGAGTGGGTGGGTGGGTGGGTGAGTGGGTGGGTGGGTGGGTGAGTGGGTGGGTGAGTGGGTGAGTGGGTGAGTGGGTGGGTGAGTGGGTGGGTGGGTGGGTGGGTGAGTGGGTGAGTGGGTGGGTGGGTGAGTGGGTGGGTGGGTGAGTGGGTGAGTGGGTGGGTGGGTGGGTGAGTGGGGTGGGTGGGTGAGTGAGTGGGTGGGTGAGTGAGTGGGTGAGTGGGGTGGGTGAGTGGGTGGGTGAGTGGGTGAGTGGGTGGGTGAGTGGGTGGGTGGGTGGGTGAGTGGGTGGGTGGGTGGGTGAGTGGGTGAGTGGGTGGGTGGGTGAGTGGGTGGGGTGGGTTGGTGAGTGAGTGAGTGAGTGGGTGGGTGAGTGAGTGGGTGGGTGAGTGGGTGGGTGGGTGAGTGGGTGGGTGTGTGGGTGAGTGGGTGAGTGGGTGGGTGGGTGGGTGAGTGGGTGGGTGGGTGGGTGAGTGGGTGGGTGGGTGGGTGAGTGAGTGGGTGAGTGGGTGGGTGGGTGAGTGGGTGGGTGAGTGGGTGGGTGGGTGAGTGGGTGGGTGAGTGAGTGAGTGAATGGGTGGGTGGGTGGGTGGGTGAGTGAGTGGGTGGGTGGATGGGTGAGTGAGTGGGTGGGTGGATGGGTGAGTGGGTGGGTGGGTGAGTGAGTGGTGGGTGGGTGGGTGGGTGAGTGAGTGGGTGGGTGGATGGGTGAGTGGGTGGGTGGGTGACTGAGTGATTCAGTGATTCAGTGAGTGGGTGAGTGGGTGGGTGAGTGAGTGGGTGAGTGGGTGGGTGAGTGAGTGAGTGGGTGGGTGGGTGGGTGGGTGGGTGAGTGGGTGGGTGAGTGGGTGGGTGGGTGGGTGAGTGGGTGAGTGGGTGGGTGGGTGAGTGGGTGGGTGAGTGAGTGAGTGGGGTGGGTGGGTGGGTGGGTGGGTGGGTGGATGGGTGAGTCTCCACCCCCCTCGCGTTCACGCTCGGAGCTCGAGGGTCGCGTACGTTGGTTCGGCTCCTACGCCTCCAGCAGAGCCTGCAGCGACACCACGGGTGGGTGGGTGAGTGGGTGAGTGGGTGGGTGGGTGAGTGGGTGGGTGGGTGGGTGGGTGGTGGGTTGGTGAGTGGGTGAGTGGGTGGGTGGGTGAGTGGGTGAGTGGGTGGGTGGATGGGTGGGTGGGAGCGTGGGTGGGTGGGTGGGTTTGGTGAGTGGGTGGGTGGGTGGGTTTGGTGAGTGGGTAGGTGGGTGGGTTGGTGAGTGGGTGAGTGGGTGGGTGGGTGAGTGGGTGAGTGGGTGGGTGGATGGGTGGGTGGGAGCGTGGGTGGGTGGGTGGGTTTGGTGAGTGGGTGGGTGGGTGGGTTGGTGAGTGGGTGAGTGGGTGGGTGGGTGAGTGGGTGGGTGGGTGGGTGGGTGAGTGGGTGGGTGGGTGGGTGAGTGGGTGAGTGGGTGGGTGGGTGGGTGGGTGGGTGAGTGGGTGGGTGGGTGGGTGACTGAGTGATTCAGTGATTCAGTGAGTGGGTGGGTGAGTGGGTGGGTGAGTGGGTGGGTGAGTGGGTGGGTGGGTGAGTGAGTGAGTGAGTGGGTGGGTGGGTGGGTGGGTGGGTGGGTGAGTGGGTGGGTGGGTGAGTGGGTGGGTGAGTGGGTGGGTGGGTGAGTGGGTGGGTGGGTGAGTGGGTGGGTGAGTGGGTGGGTGGGTGGGTGGGTGAGTGGGTGAGTGGGTGGGTGAGTGAGTGGGTGGGTGGGTGGGTGAGTGGGTGGGTGAGTGGGTGGGTGGGTGGGTGAGTGAGTGGGTGGGTGGGTGAGTGGGTGGGTGAGTGGGTGGGTGGGTGGGTGGGTGAGTGGGTGAGTGGGTGGGTGAGTGAGTGAGTGGGTGGGTGGGTGGGTGGGTGAGTGGGTGGGTGGCTGGGTGGGTGAGTGGGTGAGTGGGTGGGTGGGTGACTGGGTGGGTGAGTGATTGAGTGGGTGGGTGGGTGAGTGGGTGGGTGGGTGGGTGAGTGGGTGGGTGGGTGGGTGAGTGGGTGAGTGGGTGGGTGGGTGGGTGGGTGGGTGAGTGGGTGGGTGGGTGAGTGGGTGAGTGGGTGGGTGGGTGGGTGGGTGAGTGAGTGGGTGGGTGGGTGACTGAGTGATTCAGTGATTCAGTGAGTGGGTGGGTGAGTGGGTGGGTGAGTGGGTGGTTGAGTGAGTGAGTGGGTGGGTGGGTGGGTGGGTGAGTGGGTGGGTGGGTGACTGGGTGGGTGGGTGGGTGAGTGGGTGGGTGAGTGGGTGGGTGAGTGAGTGAGTGGGTGGGTGGGTGGGTGGGGTGGGTGGGTGAGTGAGTGGGTGGGTGGGTGAGTGGGTGGGTGGGTGGGTGAGTGGGTTGGTGGGTGGGTGAGTGGGTGAGTGGGTGGGTGGGTGGGTGGGTGAGTGAGTGGGTGGGTGGATGGGTGGGTGAGTGGGTGGGTGGGTGGGTGAGTGAGTGGGTGGGTGGGTGGGTGGGTGGGTGAGTGAGTGGGTGGGTGAGTGAGTGGGTGGGTGGATGGGTGAGTGGGTGGGTGGGTGACTGAGTGATTCAGTGATTCAGTGAGTGGGTGAGTGGGTGGGTGAGTGAGTGGGTGAGTGGGTGAGTGGGTGGGTGAGTGGGTGAGTGGGTGGGTGAGTGAGTGAGTGAGTGGGTGGGTGGGTGGGTGGATGGGTGAGTCTCCACCCCCCTCGCGTTCACGCTCGGAGCTCGAGGGTCGCGTACGTTGGTTCGGCTCCTACGCCTCCAGCAGAGCCTGCAGCGACACCACGGGTGGGTGGGTGAGTGGGTGAGTGGGTGGGTGGGTGGGTGAGTGGGTGGGTGGGTGGGTGAGTGGGTGAGTGGGTGGGTGGGTGGGTGGGTGGGTGAGTGGGTGGGTGGGTGGGTGGGTGGGTGGGTGAGTGGGTGGGTGGGTGGGTGACTGAGTGATTCAGTGATTCAGTGAGTGGGTGGGTGAGTGGGTGGGTGAGTGGGTGGTTGAATGAGTGAGTGGGTGGGTGAGTGGGTGGGTGAGTGGGTGGGTGGGTGAGTGAGTGAGTGGGTGGGTGGGTGGGTGAGTGGGTGGGTGGGTGAGTGAGTGAGTGAGTGGGTGGGTGGGTGAGTGGGTGGGTGGGTGAGTGGGTGAGTGGGTGGGTGGGTGAGTGGGTGGGTGAGTGAGTGGGTGGGTGGGTGGGTGAGTGGGTGGGTGAGTGGGTGGGTGGGTGGGTGAGTGGGTGGGTGGGTGGGTGAGTGGGTGGGTGGGTGGGTGAGTGGGTGGGTGGGTGAGTGGGTGAGTGGGTGAGTGGGTGGGTGGGTGGGTGGGTGGGTGAGTGGGTGGGTGAGTGAGTGAGTGGGTGGGTGGGTGAGTGGGTGGGTGGGTGGGTGGGTGGGTGAGTGGGTGGGTGAGTGGGTGGGTGGGTGGGTGAGTGGGTGAGTGGGTGGGTGGGTGGGTGAGTGGGTGGGTGGGTGGGTGGGTGGGTGGGTGAGTGGGTGGGTGGGTGGGTGAGTGGGTGAGTGGGTGGGTGGGTGGGTGGGTGGGTGAGTGGGTGGGTGGGTGGGTGAGTGGGTGGGTGGGTGGGTGGGTGGGTGAGTGAGTGGGTGGGTGGGTGACTGAGTTATTCAGTGATTCAGTGAGTGGGTGGGTGAGTGGGTGGGTGGGTGGGTGGGTGAGTGGGTGGGTGGGTGGGTAAGTGAGTGAGTGAGTGGGTGGGTGGGTGGGTGAGTGGGTGGGTGGGTGAGTGAGTGAGTGAGTGGGTGGGTGGGTGAGTGGGTGGGTGGGTGAGTGGGTGAGTGAGTGAGGGGGTGGGTGGGTGAGTGGGTGGGTGGGTGGGTGAGTGAGTGAGTGGGTGGGTGGGTGAGTGGGTGGTTGGGTGGGTGGGTGAGTGGGTGGGTGGGTGGGTAAGTGAGTGAGTGAGTGGGTGGGTGGGTGAGTGGGTGGGTGGGTGAGTGAGTGAGTGGGTGGGTGGGTGAGTGGGTGGGTGGGTGAGTGGGTGAGTGAGTGAGTGGGTGGGTGGGTGAGTGGGTGGGTGGGTGGGTGAGTGAGTGAGTGGGTGGGTGGGTGGGTGAGTGGGTGGTTGGGTGGGTGGGTGGTTGGGTGGGTGGGTGAGTGAGTGGGTGGGTGGGTGGGTTTGTGGGTGAGTCGGTGGGTGGGTGGGTGAGTGGGTGGGTGGGTGGGTGAGTGGGTGGGTGGGTGGGTGAGTGGGTGGGTGAGTGGGTGAGTGTGTGAGTGGGTGGGTGAGTGGGTGGGTGGGTGGGTGGCTGGGTGAGTGGGTGGGTGGGTGGGTGGGTGAGTGGGTGGGTGAGTGGGTGGGTGGGTGAGTGGGTGGGTGAGTGGGTGAGTGAGTGGGTGGGTGGGTGAGTGGGTGGGTGGGTGGGTGGGTGAGTGGGTGGGTGGGTGAGTGAGTGAGTGAGTGGGTGGGTGGGTGGGTGGGTGAGTGAGTGAGTGGGTGAGTGAGTGGGTGGGTGGGTGGGTGGGTGAGTGAGTGAGTGGGTGGGTGAGTGGGTGGGTGAGTGGGTGAGTGGGTGGGTGGGTGAGTGTGTGAGTGGGTGAGTGGGTGGGTGGGTGGGTGAGTGGATGGGTGGGTGGGTAAGTGAGTGAGTGAGTGGGTGGGTGGGTGGGTGGGTGGGTGGGTGAGTGGGTGGGTGGGTGGGTGGGTGGGTGGGTGAGTGAGTGCGTGAGTGGGTGGGTGAGTGGGTGGTTGGGTGGGTGGGTGGGTGGGTGAGTGAGTGGGTGGGTGGGTGGGTTTGTGGGTGAGTCGGTGGGTGGGTGGGTGAGTGGGTGGGTGGGTGAGTGGGTGGGTGGGTGGGTGGGTGAGTGGGTGGGTGGGTGAGTGGGTGGGTGAGTGGATGAGTGGGTGGGTGAGTGGGTGAGTGTGTGAGTGGGTGAGTGGGTGGGTGGCTGGGTGAGTGGGTGGGTTTTGGGTGGGTGAGTGAGTGGGTGAGTGGGTGGGTGGGTGGGTGAGTGGGTGAGTGAGTGAGTGGGTGAGTGAGTGAGTGAGTGAGTGGGTGAGTGAGTGGGTGGGTGGGTGAGTGGGTTAGTGAGTGAGTGGGTGGGTGGGTGAGTGAGTGAGTGAGTGGGTGAGTGAGTGGGTGGGTGAGTGGGTGGGTGGGTGGGTGAGTGGGTGGGTGGGTGAGTGAGTGGGTGGGTGAGTGGGTGGGTGGGTGAGTGGGTGGGTGGGTGGGTGAGTGGGTGAGTGAGTGGGTGAGTGGGTGGGTGGGTGGTTGAGTGAGTGGGTGAGTGGGTGAGTGAGTGGGTGGGTGGGTGGGTGAGTGGGTGCGTGAGTGAGTGGGTGAGTGAGTGAGTGGGTGGGTGAGTGAGTGGATGGGTGGGTGAGTGGGTGGGTGAGTGAGTGAGTGAGTGAGTGAGTGGGTGGGTGGGTGAGTGGGTGGGTGGGTGAGTGGGTGGGTGAGTGAGTGAGTGGGTGGGTGGGTGGGTGAGTGGGTGGGTGGGTGAGTGGGTGGGTGGGTGGGTGGGTGAGTGGGTGGGTGAGTGGGTGGGTGGGTGGGTGGGTGAGTGAGTGGGTGGGTGGGTGGGTGAGTGAGTGGGTGGGTGGGTGAGTGGGTGGGTGGGTGGGTGAGTGAGTGAGTGGGTGGGTGGGTGGTTGGGTGGGTGGGTGAGTGGGTGGGTGGGTGGGTGGGTGAGTGGGTGAGTGAGTGGGTGGGTGAGTGGGTGGGTGAGTGAGTGAGTGGGTGGGTGGGTGGGTGGGTGAGTGAGTGGGTGGGTGGATGGGTGGGTGAGTGAGTGGGTGGGTGAGTGGGTGCGTGGGTGAGTGAGTGAGTGAGTGAGTGGGTGGGTGGGTGGGTGAGTGAGTGGGTGGGTGGGTGGGTGGGTGGGTGAGTGGGTGGGTGGGTGGGTGAGTGGGTGGGTGGGTGGGTGGGTGGGTTAGTGAGTGAGTGAGTGGGTGGGTGGGTGGGTGAGTGGGTGGGTCGGTGGGTGAGTGAGTGAGTGAGTGGGTGGGTGAGTGGGTGGGTGGGTGAGTGGGTGGGTGGGTGGGTGGGTGGGTGAGTGAGTGGGTGGGTGAGTGGGTGGGTGGGTGGGTGGGTGAGTGGGTGGGTGGGTGGGTGAGTGGGTGAGTGAGTGGGTGGGTGGGTGGGTGGGTGGGTGGGTGAGTGGGTGGGTGGGTGGGTGGGTGGGTGGGTGAGTGAGTGGGTGGGTGAGTGAGTGGGTGGGTGAGTGAGTGGGTGAGTGGGTGGGTGAGTGGGTGAGTGAGTGGGTGGGTGGGTGGGTGGGTGGGTGGGTGAGTGGGTGGGTGGGTGGGTGAGTGGGTGAGTGAGTGAGTGAGTGAGTGGGTGGGTGAGTGAGTGGTTGAGTGGGTGGGTGGGTGAGTGGGTGGGTGGGTGGGTGAGTGGGTGGGTGAGTGGGTGGGTGGGTGAGTGGGTGGGTGGGTGGGTGAGTGAGTGAGTGAGTGGGTGGGTGGGTGGGTGGGTGAGTGAGTGGGTGGGTGGGTGGGTGAGTGAGTGGGTGGGTGAGTTGGTGGGTGTGTGGGTGAGTGAGTGGGTGGGTGGGTGAGTGGGTGGGTGAGAGAGTGAGTGAGTGGGTGGGTGGGTGGGTGGGTGAGTGGGTGGGTGGGTGGGTGGGTGGGTGAGTGAGTGGGTGGGTGGGTGGGTGAGTGGGTGGGTGGGTGGGTGGGTGAGTGGGTGGGTGGGTGAGTGGGTGGGTGGGTGAGTGGGTGAGTGGGTGGGTGGGTGGGTGAGTGGGTGGGTGAGTGGGTGAGTGGGTGGGTGGGTGGGTGGGTGGGTGAGTGGGTGGGTGAGTGGGTGGGTGGGTGGGTGAGTGGGTGAGTGAGTCGGTGGGTGGGTGGGTGAGTGGGTGGGTGAGTGGGTGGGTGAGTGAGTGAGTGGGTGGGTGGGTGAGTGAGTGAGTGAGTGGGTGAGTGAGTGGGTGAGTGAGTGGGTGAGTGAGTGGGTGAGTGCGTGAGTGAGTGGGTGAGTGATTGGGTGGGTGAGTGGGTGGGTGGGTGGGTGGGTGGGTGAGTGAGTGAGTGGGTGGGTGAGTGAGTGAGTGGGTGGGTGGGTGGGTGGGTGAGTGAGTGAGTGAGTGGGTGGGTGGGTGAGTGGGTGAGTGAGTGGGTGGGTGGGTGGGTGAGTGAGTGAGTGGGTGGGTGGGTGAGTGGGTGAGTGAGTGGGTGTGTGGGTGAGTGAGTGGGTGAGTGAGTTGGTGAGTGGGTGGGTGAGTGGTTGAGTGGGTGGGTGAGTGGGTGAGTGGGTGGGTGAGTGGGTGAGTGAGTGGGTGAGTGGGTGGGTGAGTGGGTGAGTGGGTGAGTGACTGACTGAGTGAGTGGGTGAGTGGGTGGGTGAGTGAGCGAGCGAGCGAGCGGTTGGTGAGTGTGTGAGTGAGTGGGTGAGTGAGTGAGTGAGTGGGTGAGTGGGTGAGTGAGTGGGTGAGTGAGTGAGTGGGTGAGTGGGTCAGTGAGTGAGTGAGTGTGTGGGTGGGTGAGTGGGTGGGTGAGTGAGTGGGTGGGTGAGTGGGTTGGTGGGTGGGTGAGTGGGTGGGTGAGTGGGTGGTTGAGTGGGTGGGTGGTTGAGTGGGTGGGTGAGTGGGTGGGTGGGTGAGTGAGTGGGTGAGTGAGTGAGTGGGTGAGTGGGTCAGTGAGTGAGTGAGTGTGTGGGTGGGTGAGTGGGTGGGTGGGTGAGTGGGTGGGTGAGTGGGTTGGTGGGTGGGTGAGTGGGTGGGTGAGTGGGTGGTTGAGTGGGTGGGTGGTTGAGTGGGTGGGTGAGTGGGTGAGTGGGTGGGTGGGTGAGTGGGTGGGTGGGTGAGCGAGTGAGTGAGTGGGTGTGTGGGTGGGTGAGTGGGTGAGCGAGTGAGCGAGCGAGCGGTTGGTGAGTGGGTGAGTGAGTGGGTGTGTGGGTGAGTGAGTGGGTGAGTGAGTGAGTGGGTGAGTGGGTCAGTGAGTGAGTGAGTGTGTGGGTGGGTGAGTGGGTGGGTGGGTGAGTGAGTGGGTGAGTGAGTAGGTGAGTGGGTGGGTGAGTGGGTGAGTGGGTGAGTGGGTGGGTGAGTGGGTGAGTGACTGACTGAGTGAGTGGGTGAGTGAGTGGGTGTGTGGGTGAGTGAGTGGGTGAGTGAGTAGGTGAGTGGGTGGGTGAGTGGGTGGGTGCGTGGGTGAGTGGGTGAGTGACTGACTGAGTGAGTGGGTGAGTGGGTGGGTGAGCGAGTGAGCGAGCGAGCGGTTGGTGAGTGGGTGAGTGAGTTGGTGAGTGAGTGGTGAGTTTGCTCACCAGGTGTGTGAACACGCTGCACTTCAACGAAGCCGGCACGCTGCTGGCTAGCAGTGGAGATGACCTGTCCATCGTGCTGTGTGTGAGTGGGTGAGTGAGTGAGTGAGTGAGTGGGTGAGTGGGTGAGTGAGTGGGTGAGTGAGTGAGTGGGTGAGTGGTTCAGTGAGTGAGTGAGTGTGTCGGTGGGTGAGTGGGTGGGTGAGTGAGTGGGTGGGTGAGTGGGTGAGTGAGTGGGTGAGTGAGTGAGTGGGTGAGTGGTTCAGTGAGTGAGTGAGTGTGTCGGTGGGTGAGTGGGTGGGTGAGTGAGTGGGTGGGTGAGTGGGTTGGTGGGTGGGTGAGTGGGTGGGTGAGTGGGTGGTTGAGTGGGTGGGTGGTTGAGTGGGTGGGTGAGTGGGTGAGTGAGTGGGTGGGTGAGTGGGTGGGTGGGTGGGTGAGTGGGTGGGTGGGTGAGCGAGTGAGTGAGTGGGTGTGTGGGTGGGTGAGTGGGTGAGCGAGTGAGCGAGCGAGCGGTTGGTGAGTGGGTGAGTGAGTGGGTGTGTGGGTGAGTGAGTGGGTGAGTGAGTAGGTGAGTGGGTGGGTGAGTGGGTGAGTGGGTGAGTGGGTGGGTGAGTGGGTGAGTGACTGACTGAGTGAGTGGGTGAGTGAGTGGGTGAGTGAGTAGGTGAGTGGGTGGGTGAGTGGGTGAGTGGGTGAGTGGGTGGGTGAGTGGGTGAGTGACTGACTGAGTGAGTGGGTGAGTGGGTGAGTGGGTGAGCGGTTGGTGAGTGGGTGAGTGAGTTGGTGAGTGAGTGGTGAGTTGGCTCACCAGGTGTGTGAACACTCTGCACTTCAACGAAGCCGGCACGCTGCTGGCTAGCAGTGGAGATGACCTGTCCATCGTGCTGTGGGATTGGGCCTCTCCCTCCGTGATGCTTACCTACGAAAGTGGCCACCGCTCAAACGTCTTCCAGGTAACTCACTCACTCACTCACCCACTCACTCACCTACTCACTCACCTACTCACTCACCAACTCACCAACTCACTCACCAACTCACTCACCAACTCACCTACACGCTCACCTACTCACTCACTCACCTACTCACTCACCTACTCACTCACCTACTCACTCACCAACTCACCAACTCACTCACCAACTCACTCACCAACTCACCTACACGCTCACCTACTCACTCACCTACTCACTCACTCACCTACTCACTCACCTACTCACTCACCTACTCACTCACCTACTCACTCACCTACTCACTCACTCACTCACCTACACACTCACCTACTCACTCACCTACTCACTCACCAACTCACTCACCTACTCACCAACTCACTCACCAACTCACCTACACGCTCACCTACTCAACAACTCACTCACCAACTCACCTACACGCTCACCTACTCAACAACTCACTCACCTACTCACCTACTCACCTACTCACCTACTCACCTAGTTACTCACCAACTCACTCACCTACTCACCAACTCACTCACTTACTCACCTACTCACTCACTTACTCACCTACTCACTCACTTACTCACCAACTCACTCACCTACTCACCAACTCACTCACCTACTCACCTACTCACTCACTTACTCACCAACTCACTCACCTACTCACTCACCTACTCACTCACCTACTCACTCACCTACTCACTCACTCACCTACTCACTCACCTACACACTCACCTACTCACTCACCTACTCACTCACCTACTCAATCACCTACTCACTCACTCACCTACTCACTCATCTACTCACTCACCTACTCACCTACTCACTCACCTACTCACTCACCTACACACTCACCTACTCACTCACCTACTCACTCACCAACTCACTCACCTACTCACCAACTCACTCACCAACTCACCTACACGCTCACCTACTCAACAACTCACTCACCTACTCACCTACTCACCTACTCACCTACTCACCTAGTTACTCACCAACTCACTCACCTACTCACCAACTCACTCACCTACTCACCTACTCACTCACTTACTCACCTACTCACTCACCTACTCACCAACTCACTCACCTACTCACCTACTCACTCACTTACTCACCTACTCACTCACTTACTCACCAACTCACTCACCTACTCACCAACTCACTCACCTACTCACCTACTCACTCACTTACTCACCAACTCACTCACCTACTCACTCACCTACTCACTCACCTACTCACTCACCAACTCACTCACCTACTCACCTACTCACTCACTTACTCACCAACTCACTCACCTACTCACTCACCTACTCACTCACCTACTCACTCACCTACTCACTCACTCACCTACTCACTCACCTACACACTCACCTACACACTCACCTACACACTCACCTACTCACTCACCTACTCACTCACCTACACACTCACCTACTCACTCACCTACTCACTCACCTACTCAATCACCTACTCACTCACTCACCTACTCACTCATCTACTCACCAACTCACTCACCAACTCACCTACACGCTCACCTACTCAACAACTCACTCACCTACTCACCTACTCACCTACTCACCTACTCACCTAGTTACTCACCAACTCACTCACCTACTCACCAACTCACTCACTTACTCACCTACTCACTCACTTACTCACCTACTCACTCACTTACTCACCAACTCACTCACCTACTCACCAACTCACTCACCTACTCACCTACTCACTCACTTACTCACCAACTCACTCACCTACTCACTCACCTACTCACTCACCTACTCACTCACCTACTCACTCACTCACCTACTCACTCACCTACACACTCACCTACTCACTCACCTACTCACTCACCTACTCAATCACCTACTCACTCACTCACCTACTCACTCACCTACTCACTCACCTACTCACTCACCTACACACTCACCTACTCACTCACCTACTCACTCACCAACTCACTCACCTACTCACCAACTCACTCACCAACTCACCTACACGCTCACCTACTCAACAACTCACTCACCTACTCACCTACTCACCTACTCACCTACTCACCTAGTTACTCACCAACTCACTCACCTACTCACCAACTCACTCACCTACTCACCTACTCACTCACTTACTCACCTACTCACTCACCTACTCACCAACTCACTCACCTACTCACCTACTCACTCACTTACTCACCTACTCACTCACTTACTCACCAACTCACTCACCTACTCACCAACTCACTCACCTACTCACCTACTCACTCACTTACTCACCAACTCACTCACCTACTCACTCACCTACTCACTCACCTACTCACTCACCAACTCACTCACCTACTCACCTACTCACTCACTTACTCACCAACTCACTCACCTACTCACTCACCTACTCACTCACCTACTCACTCACCTACTCACTCACTCACCTACTCACTCACCTACACACTCACCTACACACTCACCTACACACTCACCTACTCACTCACCTACTCACTCACCTACTCACTCACCTACACACTCACCTACACACTCACCTACACACTCACCTACTCACTCACCTACTCACTCACCTACACACTCACCTACTCACTCACCTACTCACTCACCTACTCAATCACCTACTCACTCACTCACCTACTCACTCATCTACTCACTCACTCACCTACTCACTCACCTACTCACTCACCTACTCACTCACCTTGTTGTTGTTGTGATTGTTGTTGTGGTTGTGGTTGTTGTGGTTGTTGTGATTGTTGTGATTGTTGTTGTTGTCATTGTTGTTGTTGTTGTTGTGATTGTTGTTGTTGTTGTTGTTGTCATTGTTGTTGTTGTTGTTGTGATTGTTGTTGTTGTTGTGATTGTTGTTGTTGTTGTTGTTGTCGTCTGCAGGCAAAGTTCCTCCCGCAGAGCGGTGACTCAACTCTGGTGAGCAGCTCCCGAGACGGGCAGGTGAGGGTGAGCAACCTCACCTGCCCCGCCAAGGGCGGCGTGGTGACACGCAGACTGGCTCAGCACCGTGGGGCCGCTCACAAGGTGAGTCAGTGAGTCAGTGAGTCAGTGAGTCAGTCACTCACTCAGTCACTCACTCACTCAGTCACTCACTCACTCAGACACTCACTCAGTCACTCAGTCACTCACTCAGTCATTCACTCAGTCAGTCACTCAGTCACTCAGTGAGTCACTCACTCAGTCACTCACTCAGTCACTCACTCACTCACTCACTCAGTCACTCACTCACTCACTCAGTGAGTCACTCACTCAGTCACTCACTCAGTCACTCACTCAGTCACTCAAACACTCAGTCACTCAGTCAGTCACTCAGTGAGTCACTCACTCACTCAGTGAGTCACTCAGGTGAGGGTGAGCAACCTCACCTGCCCCGCCAAGGGCGGCGTGGTGACACGCCGCCTGGCTCAGCACCGTGGGGCCGCTCACAAGGTGAGTCACTCAGTGAGTCAGTGAGTCAGTGAGTCACTCACTCAGTCACTCAGTCACTCACTCAGTCACTCACTCAGTCACTCGGTCACTCACTCAGTGAGTCACTCACTCACTCAGTCACTCACTCGGTCACTCAGTGAGTCACTCACTCACTCACTCAGTGAGTCACTCACTCACTCAGTGTGTCACTCACTCAGTCACTCAGTGAGTCACTCAGGTGAGGGTGAGCAACCTCACCTGCCCCGCCAAGGGCGGCGTGGTGACACGCCGCCTGGCTCAGCACCGTGGGGCCGCTCACAAGGTGAGTCACTCAGTGAGTCAGTGAGTCAGTGAGTCACTCACTCAGTCACTCAGTCACTCACTCAGTCACTCACTCAGTCACTCGGTCACTCACTCAGTGAGTCACTCACTCACTCAGTCACTCACTCGGTCACTCAGTGAGTCACTCACTCACTCACTCAGTGAGTCACTCACTCACTCAGTGAGTCACTCACTCAGTCACTCAGTGAGTCACTCAGGTGAGGGTGAGCAACCTCACCTGCCCCGCCAAGGGCGGCGTGGTCACACGCAGACTGGCTCAGCACCGTGGGGCCGCTCACAAGGTGAGTCAGTGAGTCAGTGAGTCAGTGAGTCAGTCAGTGAGTGAGTCAGTCAGTCACTCACTCAGTCACTCACTCACTCACTCACTCAGTCACTCAGTTACACAGTCACTCACTCACTCACTCAGTCACTCAGTTACACAGTCACTCACTCACTCAGACACTCACTCTCTCAGTCACTCACTCAGTCACTCACTCAGTCACTCACTCACTCAGTCACTCAGTCACACAGTCACTCACTCACTCAGTCACTCACTCACTCAGTCACTCACTCAGTCACTCAGTCACTCACTCAGTCACTCACTCAGTCACTCAGTCACTCAGTCAGTCACTCACTCACTCAGTCACTCACTCACTCAGTCACTCACTCACTCAGTCACTCACTCACTCAGTGAGTCACTCAGGTGAGGGTGAGCAACCTCACCTGCCCCGCCAAGGGCGGCGTGGTGACACGCAGACTGGCTCAGCACCGTGGGGCCGCTCACAAGGTGAGTCAGTCAGTGAGTCAGTCACTCAGTCACTCACTCAGTGAGTCAGTCACTCAGTCACTCAGTCACTCAGTCACTCACTCAGTCACTCACTCAGTCACTCAGTCACTCAGTCACTCACTCAGTCACTCACTCAGTCACTCAGTCACTCTGTAGACAGAGTTGAGGATGGTGTGTCTCTGTGTGTGTGTCTCACTGTGTCTCTGTGTGTGTGTCTCACTGTGTCTCTGTGTGTGTGTGTGTCTCACTGTGTCTCTGTCTCTCTGTGTGGGTCTCACTGTGTCTCTGTCTCTCTGTGTGTGTCTCTGTGTGTCTCACTGTGTCTCTGTGTGTGTGTGTGTCTCACTGTGTCTCTGTCTCTGTGTGTGTGTCTCACTGTGTCTCTGTCTCTGTGTGTGTGTCTCACTGTGTCTGTGTGTGTGTGTCTCACTGTGTCTCTGTGTGTGTGTCTCACTGTGTCTCTGTCTCTGTGTGTGTGTCTCACTGTGTTTGTGTGTGTGTGTGTCTCACTGTGTCTCTGTCTCTGTGTGTGTGTCTCACTGTGTCTGTGTGTGTGTGTGTCTCACTGTGTCTCTGTGTGTGTGTGTGTCTCACTGTGTCTCTGTGTGTGTGTGTGTCTCTGTGTCTGTGTGTGTGTGTGTCTCACTGTGTCTCTGTGTGTGTGTGTGTCTCTGTGTCTGTGTGTGTGTGTGTCTCACTGTGTCTCTGTGTGTGTGTGTGTCTCACTGTGTCTCTGTCTCTGTGTGTGTGTCTCACTGTGTCTCTGTCTCTGTGTGTGTGTCTCACTGTGTCTGTGTGTGTGTGTCTCACTGTGTCTCTGTGTGTGTGTCTCACTGTGTCTCTGTCTCTGTGTGTGTGTCTCACTGTGTCTGTGTGTGTGTGTGTCTCACTGTGTCTCTGTCTCTGTGTGTGTGTCTCACTGTGTCTGTGTGTGTGTGTGTCTCACTGTGTCTCTGTGTGTGTGTGTGTCTCACTGTGTCTGTGTGTGTGTGTGTGTCTCTGTGTCTGTGTGTGTGTGTGTGTCTCACTGTGTCTGTGTGTGTGTGTGTGTCTCTGTGTCTCTGTGTGTGTGTGTGTCTCACTGTGTCTGTGTGTGTGTGTGTGTCTCTGTGTCTCTGTGTGTGTGTGTGTCTCACTGTGTCTGTGTGTGTGTGTGTGTCTCTGTGTCTCTGTGTGTGTGTCTCACTGTGTCTCTGTGTGTGTGTGTCTCACTGTGTCTCTGTGTGTGTGTCTCACTGTGTCTCTGTGTGTGTGTGTCTCACTGTGTCTCTGTGTGTGTGTCTCACTGTGTCTCTGTGTGTGTGTGTCTCACTGTGTCTCTGTGTGTGTGTCTCACTGTGTCTCTGTGTGTGTGTCTCACTGTGTCTCTGTGTGTGTGTCTCACTGTGTCTCTCTGTGTGTTTGTCTCACTGTGTCTCTGTGTGTGTGTCTCACTGTGTCTCTGTGTGTGTGTGTCTCACTGTGTCTCTGTGTGTGTGTCTCACTGTGTCTCTGTGTGTGTGTCTCACTGTGTCTCTCTGTGTGTTTGTCTCACTGTGTCTCTGTGTGTGTGTCTCACTGTGTCTCTGTGTGTGTGTCTCACTGTGTCTCTGTGTGTGTGTGTGTCTCACTGTGTCTCTGTGTGTGTGTCTCACTGTGTCTCTGTGTGTGTGTCTCACTGTGTCTCTGTGTGTGTCTCACTGTGTCTCTGTGTGTGTCTCACTGTGTCTCTGTGTGTGTGTCTCACTGTGTCTCTGTGTGTGTCTCACTGTGTCTCTGTGTGTGTGTCTCACTGTGTCTCTGTGTGTGTGTCTCATTGTGTCTCTGTGTGTGTGTCTCACTGTGTCTCTGTGTGTGTGTCTCACTGTGTCTCTGTGTGTGTGTCTCACTGTGTCTCTGTGTGTGTGTCTCACTGTGTCTCTGTGTGTGTGTCTCACTGTGTCTCTGTGTGTGTGTCTCACTGTGTCTCTGTCTCTGTGTGTGTGTCTCACTGTGTCTCTGTGTGTGTGTGTGTCTCACTGTGTCTCTGTGTGTGTGTGTGTCTCACTGTGTCTCTGTGTGTGTGTCTCACTGTGTCTCTGTGTGTGTGTGTCTCACTGTGTCTCTGTGTGTGTGTCTCACTGTGTCTCTGTGTCTCTGTGTGTGTGTGTCTCACTGTGTCTCTGTGTGTGTGTCTCACTGTGTCTCTGTGTGTGTGTCTCACTGTGTCTCTGTGTGTGTGTCTCACTGTGTCTCTGTGTGTGTGTCTCACTGTGTCTCTGTGTGTGTCTCACTGTGTCTCTGTGTGTGTGTCTCACTGTGTCTCTGTGTGTGTCTCACTGTGTCTCTGTGTGTGTGTCTCACCGTGTCTCTGTGTGTGTGTCTCACTGTGTCTCTGTGTGTGTGTCTCACTGTGTCTCTGTGTGTGTGTCTCACTGTGTCTCTGTGTGTGTGTCTCACTGTGTCTCTGTGTGTGTGTCTCACCGTGTCTCTGTGTGTGTGTGTCTCACTGTGTCTCTGTGTGTGTGTCTCACTGTGTCTCTGTGTGTGTGTGTCTCACTGTGTCTGTGTGTGTGTGTCTCACTGTGTCTCTGTGTGTGTGTCTCACTGTGTCTCTGTGTGTGTGTCTCACTGTGTCTCTGTGTGTGTGTGTCTCACTGTGTCTCTGTGTGTGTGTGTCTCACTGTGTCTCTGTGTGTGTGTGTCTCACTGTGTCTCTGTGTGTGTGTCTCACTGTGTCTCTGTGTGTGTGTGTCTCACTGTGTCTGTGTGTGTGTGTCTCACTGTGTCTCTGTGTGTGTGTGTCTCACTGTGTCTCTGTGTGTGTGTGTCTCACTGTGTCTGTGTGTGTGTGTCTCACTGTGTCTCTGTGTGTGTGTCTCACTGTGTCTCTGTGTGTGTGTCTCACTGTGTCTCTGTGTGTGTGTCTCACTGTGTCTCTGTGTGTGTGTCTCACTGTGTCTCTGTGTGTGTGTGTTTGTCTCACTGTGTCTCTGTGTGTGTGTGTCTCACTGTGTCTGTGTGTGTGTGTCTCACTGTGTCTCTGTGTGTGTGTCTCACTGTGTCTCTGTGTGTGTGTCTCACTGTGTCTCTGTGTGTGTGTCTCACTGTGTCTCTGTGTGTGTGTCTCACTGTGTCTCTGTGTGTGTGTGTTTGTCTCACTGTGTCTCTGTGTGTGTGTGTCTCACTGTGTCTCTGTCTCTCTGTGTGTGTCTCTGTGTGTCTCACTGTGTGTGTGTGTGTGTCTCTGTGTGTGTGTGTGTCTGAGTCTCTCTGTGTGTGTCTCTGTGTGTCTCACTGTGTGTGTGTGTCTCTGTGTGTGTGTGTCTGTGTCTCTCTGTGTCTCTCTGTGTGTGTCTCACTGTCTCTCTCTGTGTGTCTCTCTGTGTCTCTCATTGTGTGTGTCTCACTGTGTGTGTCTCTGTGTGTGTGTCTCTGTGTGTCTGTGTGTGTGTGTCTGTGTGTCTATCTGTGTGTCTCTCTCTGTGTCTCTCTGTGTGTGTCTCTGTGTGTGTGTGTGTGTCTGTGTGTGTGTCTCTGTGTGTGTCACTGTGTCTCTCTCTGTGTCTCTGTGTGTCACTGAGTCTCTCTGTGTCTCTGTGTGTGTCTCTGTGTCTCTCTTTGTCTCTCTCTCACTGTGTGTCTCACAGTGTGTGTCTCACTGTGTGTGTGTCTCACTGTGTGTGTGTCTCACTGTGTGTGTGTCTCACAGTGTGTGTCTCACTGTGTGTGTGTCTCACAGTGTGTGTCTCACTGTGTGTGTGTCTCACTGTGTGCCACTGTGTGTCTCTCTCTGTCTCTCTCTGTCTCTCTCTGTCTCTCTCTGTCTCTCTCTGTCTCTCACTGTGTCTCACTGTGTGTCTCTCTGTCTCTCTCTGTCTCACTGTGTCTCACTGTGTGTGTGTCTCACTGTGTGTCACTGCGTGTCTCTCTGTGTCTCTCTGTGTCTCTCTGTGTCTCTCTCTGTCTCTCTGTCTCTCTCTGTGTCTCACTGTGTCTCACTGTGTGTGTGTCTCACTGTGTCTCACTGTGTGTGTGTCTCACTGTGTGTGTCTCACTGTGTCTCACTCTGTCTCACCGTGTGTCTCTGCGCGTGTCTCACTCAGCTGTCTCTAGAAGACTCATCTCCCTGCGTGTTTCTCTCTGCCGGTGAAGACGCCGTCGTGTTCAGTTTTGACCTTCGTAGCGACACACCAGCCAGGTACTAACAGGTGTCTACCCATAGACTCCAATGTCAAAGTGTCTGCCCATAGACTCCAATGTCAAAGTGTCTACCCATAGACTCCAATGTCAAAGTGTCTACCCATAGACTCCAATGTCAAAGTGTCTACCCATAGACTCCAATGTCAAAGTGTCTACCCATAGACTCCAATGTCAAAGTGTCTACCCATAGACTCCAATGTCAAAGTGTCTACCCATAGACTCCAATGTCAAAGTGTCTACCCATAGACTCCAATGTCAAAGTGTCTACCCATAGACTCCAATGTCAAAGTGTCTACCCATAGACTCCAATGTCAAAGTGTCTACCCATAGACTCCAATGTCAAAGTGTCTACCCATAGACTCCAATGTCAAAGTGTCTACCCATAGACTCCAATGTCAAAGTGTCTACCCATAGACTCCAATGTCAAAGTGTCTACCCATAGACTCCAATGTCAAAGTGTCTACCCATAGACTCCAATGTCAAAGTGTCTACCCATAGACTCCAATGTCAAAGTGTCTACCCATAGACTCCAATGTCAAAGTGTCTACCCATAGACTCCAATGTCAAAGTGTCTACCCATAGACTCCAATGTTAAAGTGTCTACCCATAGACTCCAATGTCAAAGTGTCTACCCATAGACTCCAATGTCAAAGTGTCTACCCATAGACTCCAATGTTAAAGTGTCTACCCATAGACTCCAATGTCAAAGTGTCTACCCATAGACTCCAATGTCAAAGTGTCTACCCATAGACTCCAATGTCAAAGTGTCTACCCTTAGACTCCAATGTTAAAGTGTCTACCCATAGACTCCAATGTCAAAGTGTCTACCCATAGACTCCAATGTCAAAGTGTCTACCCATAGACTCCAATGTTAAAGTGTCTACCCATAGACTCCAATGTCAAAGTGTCTACCCATAGACTCCAATGTCAAAGTGTCTACCCATAGACTCCAATGTCAAAGTGTCTACCCATAGACTCCAATGTCAAAGTGTCTACCCATAGACTCCAATGTTAAAGTGGCTACCCATAGACTCCAATGTCAAAGTGTCTACCCATAGACTCCAATGTCAAAGTGTCTACCCATAGACTCCAATGTCAAAGTGTCTACCCATAGACTCCAATGTTAAAGTGGCTACCCATAGACTCCAATGTCAAAGTGTCTACCCATAGACTCCAATGTCAAAGTGTCTACCCATAGACTCCAATGTTAAAGTGTCTACCCATAGACTCCAATGTTAAAGTGTCTACCCATAGACTCCAATGTTAAAGTGTCTACCCATAGACTCCAATGTTAAAGTGTCTACCCATAGACTCCAATGTTAAAGTGTCTACCCATAGACTCCAATGTTAAAGTGTCTACCCATAGACTTCAATGTTAAAGTGTCTACCCATAGACTCCAATGTTAAAGTGTCTACCCATAGACTCCAATGTTAAAGTGTCTACCCATAGACTTCAATGTCAAAGTGTCTACCCATAGACTCCAATGTCAAAGTGTCTACCCATAGACTCCAATGTCAAAGTGTCTACCCATAGACTCCAATGTCAAAGTGTCTACCCATAGACTCCAATGTTAAAGTGTCTACCCATAGACTCCAATGTCAAAGTGTCTACCCATAGACTCCAATGTCAAAGTGTCTACCCATAGACTCCAATGTCAAAGTGTCTACCCATAGACTCCAATGTTAAAGTGGCTACCCATAGACTCCAATGTCAAAGTGTCTACCCATAGACTCCAATGTCAAAGTGTCTACCCATAGACTCCAATGTCAAAGTGTCTACCCATAGACTCCAATGTTAAAGTGGCTACCCATAGACTCCAATGTCAAAGTGTCTACCCATAGACTCCAATGTCAAAGTGTCTACCCATAGACTCCAATGTTAAAGTGTCTACCCATAGACTCCAATGTTAAAGTGTCTACCCATAGACTCCAATGTTAAAGTGTCTACCCATAGACTCCAATGTTAAAGTGTCTACCCATAGACTCCAATGTTAAAGTGTCTACCCATAGACTCCAATGTCAAAGTGTCTACCCATAGACTCCAATGTTAAAGTGTCTACCCATAGACTCCAATGTCAAAGTGTCTACCCATAGACTCCAATGTTAAAGTGTCTACCCATAGACTCCAATGTTAAAGTGTCTACCCATAGACTCCAATGTCAAAGTGTCTACCCATAGACTCCAATGTTAAAGTCTCTACCCATAGACTCCAATGTTAAAGTGTCTACCCATAGACTCCAATGTTAAAGTGTCTACCCATAGACTCCAATGTTAAAGTGTCTACCCATAGACTCCAATGTTAAAGTGTCTACCCATAGACTCCAATGTTAAAGTGTCTACCCATAGACTCCAATGTTAAAGTGTCTACCCATAGACTCCAATGTTAAAGTGTCTACCCATAGACTCCAATGTTAAAGTCTCTACCCATAGACTCCAATGTTAAAGTGTCTACCCATAGACTCCAATGTTAAAGTGTCTACCCATAGACTCCAATGTTAAAGTGTCTACCCATAGACTCCAATGTTAAAGTGTCTACCCATAGACTCCAATGTTAAAGTGTCTACCCATAGACTCCAATGTTAAAGTGTCTACCCATAGACTTCAATGTTAAAGTGTCTACCCATAGACTCCAATGTTAAAGTGTCTACCCATAGACTCCAATGTTAAAGTGTCTACCCATAGACTCCAATGTCAAAGTGTCTACCCATAGACTTCAATGTTAAAGTGTCTACCCATAGACTCCAATGTCAAAGTGTCTACCCATAGACTTCAATGTCAAAGTGTCTACCCATAGACTTCAGTGTTAAAGTGTCTACCCATAGACTCCAATGTTAAAGTGTCTACCCATAGACTCCAATGTTAAAGTGTCTACCCATAGACTCCAATGTTAAAGTGTCTACCCATAGACTCCAATGTTAAAGTGTCTACCCATAGACTCCAATGTTAAAGTGTCTACCCATAGACTCCAATGTTAAAGTGTCTACCCATAGACTCCAATGTTAAAGTGTCTACCCATAGACTTCAATGTTAAAGTGTCTACCCATAGACTTCAATGTTAAAGTGTCTACCCATAGACTCCAATGTTAAAGTGTCTACCCATAGACTCCAATGTTAAAGTGTCTACCCATAGACTTCAATGTTAAAGTGTCTACCCATAGACTTCAATGTTAAAGTGTCTACCCATAGACTCCAATGTCAAAGTGTCTACCCATAGACTTCAGTGTTAAAGTGTCTACCCATAGACTTCAGTGTTAAAGTGTCTACCCATAGACTCCAATGTTAAAGTGTCTACCCATAGACTCCAATGTCAAAGTGTCTACCCATAGACTTCAATGTTAAAGTGTCTACCCATAGACTTCAATGTTAAAGTGTCTACCCATAGACTTCAATGTTAAAGTGTCTACCCATAGACTTCAGTGTTAAAGTGTCTACCCATAGACTTCAGTGTTAAAGTGTCTACCCATAGACTCCAATGTTAAAGTGTCTACCCATAGACTCCAATGTTAAAGTGTCTACCCATAGACTCCAATGTTAAAGTGTCTACCCATAGACTCCAATGTTAAAGTGTCTACCCATAGACTTCAATGTTAAAGTGTCTACCCATAGACTTCAATGTTAAAGTGTCTACCCATAGACTTCAATGTTAAAGTGTCTACCCATAGACTCCAATGTTAAAGTGTCTACCCATAGACTCCAATGTCAAAGTGTCTACCCATAGACTCCAATGTTAAAGTGTCTACCCATAGACTCCAATGTCAAAGTGTCTACCCATAGACTCCAATGTCAAAGTGTCTACCCATAGACTCCAATGTCAAAGTGTCTACCCATAGACTCCAATGTTAAAGTGTCTACCCATAGACTCCAATGTCAAAGTGTCTACCCATAGACTCCAATGTTAAAGTGTCTACCCATAGACTCCAATGTTAAAGTGTCAACCCATAGACTCCAATGTTAAAGTGTCTACCCATAGACTCCAATGTTAAAGTGTCTACCCATAGACTCCAATGTTAAAGTGTCTACCCATAGACTTCAATGTTAAAGTGTCTACCCATAGACTCCAATGTTAAAGTGTCTACCCATAGACTCCAATGTTAAAGTGTCTACCCATAGACTTCAATGTTAAAGTGTCTACCCATAGACTCCAATGTTAAAGTGTCTACCCATAGACTCCAATGTTAAAGTGTCAACCCATAGACTCCAATGTTAAAGTGTCTACCCATAGACTCCAATGTTAAAGTGTCTACCCATAGACTTCAATGTTAAAGTGTCTACCCATAGACTCCAATGTTAAAGTGTCTACCCATAGACTCCAATGTTAAAGTGTCTACCCATAGACTTCAATGTTAAAGTGTCTACCCATAGACTCCAATGTTAAAGTGTCTACCCATAGACTCCAATGTTAAAGTGTCTACCCATAGACTCCAATGTTAAAGTGTCTACCCATAGACTCCAATGTTAAAGTGTCTACCCATAGACTCCAATGTTAAAGTGTCTACCCATAGACTTCAATGTTAAAGTGTCTACCCATAGACTCCAATGTTAAAGTGTCTACCCATAGACTCCAATGTTAAAGTGTCTACCCATAGACTCCAATGTTAAAGTGTCTACCCATAGACTCCAATGTTAAAGTGTCTACCCATAGACTCCAATGTTAAAGTGTCTACCCATAGACTTCAATGTTAAAGTGTCTACCCATAGACTTCAATGTTAAAGTGTCTACCCATAGACTTCAATGTTAAAGTGTCTACCCATAGACTTCAATGTTAAAGTGTCTACCCATAGACTCCAATGTTAAAGTGTCTACCCATAGACTCCAATGTTAAAGTGTCTACCCATAGACTTCAATGTTAAAGTGTCTACCCATAGACTTCAATGTTAAAGTGTCTACCCATAGACTCCAATGTTAAAGTGTCTACCCATAGACTCCAATGTTAAAGTGTCTACCCATAGACTCCAATGTTAAAGTGTCTACCCATAGACTCCAATGTTAAAGTGTCTACCCATAGACTCCAATGTTAGAGTGTCTACCCATAGACTCCAATGTTAAAGTGTCTACCCATAGACTCCAATGTTAAAGTGTCTACCCATAGACTTCAATGTTAAAGTGTCTACCCATAGACTTCAATGTTAAAGTGTCTACCCATAGACTCCAATGTTAAAGTGTCTACCCATAGACTCCAATGTTAAAGTGTCTACCCATAGACTCCAATGTCAAAGTGTCTACCCATAGACTCCAATGTTAAAGTGTCTACCCATAGACTCCAATGTTAAAGTGTCTACCCATAGACTCCAATGTTAAAGTGTCTACCCATAGACTCCAATGTTAAAGTGTCTACCCATAGACTCCAATGTTAAAGTGTCTACCCATAGACTCCAATGTTAAAGTGTCTACCCATAGACTCCAATGTTAAAGTGTCTACCCATAGACTCCAATGTTAAAGTGTCTACCCATAGACTCCAATGTTAAAGTGTCTACCCATAGACTCCAATGTTAAAGTGTCTACCCATAGACTCCAATGTTAAAGTGTCTACCCATAGACTCCAATGTTAAAGTGTCTACCCATAGACTCCAATGTCAAAGTGTCTACCCATAGACTCCAATGTCAAAGTGTCTACCCATAGACTCCAATGTTAAAGTGTCTACCCATAGACTCCAATGTTAAAGTGTCTACCCATAGACTTCAATGTTAAAGTGTCTACCCATAGACTCCAATGTTAAAGTGTCTACCCATAGACTCCAATGTTAAAGTGTCTACCCATAGACTCCAATGTTAAAGTGTCTACCCATAGACTCCAATGTTAAAGTGTCTACCCATAGACTCCAATGTTAAAGTGTCTACCCATAGACTCCAATGTTAAAGTGTCTACCCATAGACTCCAATGTTAAAGTGTCTACCCATAGACTCCAATGTTAAAGTGTCTACCCATAGACTCCAATGTTAAAGTGTCTACCCATAGACTCCAATGTTAAAGTGTCTACCCATAGACTCCAATGTTAAAGTGTCTACCCATAGACTTCAATGTTAAAGTGTCTACCCATAGACTCCAATGTTAAAGTGTCTACCCATAGACTCCAATGTTAAAGTGTCTACCCATAGACTCCAATGTTAAAGTGTCTACCCATAGACTCCAATGTTAAAGTGTCTACCCATAGACTCCAATGTTAAAGTGTCTCCCCATAGACTCCAATGTTAAAGTGTCTACCCATAGACTTCAATGTTAAAGTGTCTACCCATAGACTCCAATGTTAAAGTGTCTACCCATAGACTCCAATGTTAAAGTGTCTACCCATAGACTCCAATGTTAAAGTGTCTACCCATAGACTCCAATGTTAAAGTGTCTTCCCATAGACTCCAATGTTAAAGTGTCTACCCATAGACTCCAATGTTAAAGTGTCTACCCATAGACTCCAATGTTGAAGTGTCTACCCATAGACTCCAATGTTAAAGTCTCTACCCATAGACTCCAATGTTAAAGTCTCTACCCATAGACTCCAATGTTAAAGTCTCTACCCATAGACTCCAATGTTAAAGTGTCTACCCATAGACTCCAATGTTAAAGTGTCTACCCATAGACTCCAATGTTAAAGTGTCTACCCATAGACTCCAATGTTAAAGTGTCTACCCATAGACTCCAATGTTAAAGTGTTTACCCATAGACTCCAATGTTAAAGTGTCTACCCATAGACTCCAATGTTAAAGTGTCTACCCATAGACTCCAATGTTAAAGTGTCTACCCATAGACTCCAATGTTAAAGTGTCTACCCATAGACTCCAATGTTAAAGTGTCTACCCATAGACTCCAATGTTAAAGTGTCTACCCATAGACTCCAATGTTAAAGTGTCTACCCATAGACTCCAATGTTAAAGTGTCTACCCATAGACTCCAATGTTAAAGTGTCTACCCATAGACTCCAATGTTAAAGTGTCTACCCATAGACTCCAATGTTAAAGTGTCTACCCATAGACTCCAATGTTAAAGTGTCTACCCATAGACTCCAATGTTAAAGTGTCTACCCATAGACTCCAATGTTAAAGTGTCTACCCATAGACTCCAATGTTAAAGTGTCTACCCATAGACTTCAATGTTAAAGTGTCTACCCATAGACTCCAATGTTAAAGTGTCTACCCATAGACTCCAATGTTAAAGTGTCTACCCATAGACTCCAATGTTAAAGTGTCTACCCATAGACTCCAATGTTAAAGTGTCTACCCATAGACTCCAATGTCAAAGTGTCTACCCATAGACTCCAATGTCAAAGTGTCTACCCATAGACTCCAATGTTAAAGTGTCTACCCATAGACTCCAATGTTAAAGTGTCTACCCATAGACTCCAATGTCAAAGTGTCTACCCATAGACTTCAATGTCAAAGTGTCTACCCATAGACTCCAATGTTAAAGTGTCTACCCATAGACTCCAATGTTAAAGTGTCTACCCATAGACTCCAATGTCAAAGTGTCTACCCATAGACTCCAATGTTAAAGTGTCTACCCATAAACTCCAATGTCAAAGTGTCTACCCATAGACTCCAATGTCAAAGTGTCTACCCATAGACTCCAATGTCAAAGTGTCTACCCATAGACTCCAATGTTAAAGTGTCTACCCATAGACTCCAATGTTAAAGTGTCTACCCATAGACTCCAATGTCAAAGTGTCTACCCATAGACTCCAATGTCAAAGTGTCTACCCATAGACTCCAATGTCAAAGTGTCTACCCATAGACTCCAATGTTAAAGTGTCTACCCATAGACTCCAATGTCAAAGTGTCTACCCATAGACTCCAATGTCAAAGTGTCTACCCATAGACTTCAATGTCAAAGTGTCTACCCATAGACTCCAATGTTAAAGTGTCTACCCATAGACTCCAATGTTAAAGTGTCTACCCATAGACTCCAATGTTAAAGTGTCTACCCATAGACTCCAATGTCAAAGTGTCTACCCATAGACTCCAATGTTAAAGTGTCTACCCATAGACTCCAATGTTAAAGTGTCTACCCATAGACTTCAATGTTAAAGTGTCTACCCATAGACTCCAATGTCAAAGTGTCTACCCATAGACTCCAATGTCAAAGTGTCTACCCATAGACTCCAATGTCAAAGTCTCTACCCATAGACTCCAATGTTAAAGTGTCTACCCATAGACTCCAATGTCAAAGTGTCTACCCATAGACTCCAATGTTAAAGTGTCTACCCATAGACTCCAATGTTAAAGTGTCTACCCATAGACTCCAATGTTAAAGTGTCTACCCATAGACTTCAATGTTAAAGTCTCTACCCATAGACTCCAATGTTAAAGTGTCTACCCATAGACTCCAATGTTAAAGTGTCTACCCATAGACTCCAATGTTAAAGTGTCTACCCATAGACTCCAATGTTAAAGTGTCTACCCATAGACTTCAATGTTAAAGTGTCTACCCATAGACTCCAATGTTAAAGTGTCTACCCATAGACTCCAATGTTAAAGTGTCTACCCATAGACTTCAATGTTAAAGTGTCTACCCATAGACTCCAATGTCAAAGTGTCTACCCATAGACTCCAATGTTAAAGTGTCTACCCATAGACTCCAATGTTAAAGTGTCTACCCATAGACTCCAATGTCAAAGTGTCTACCCATAGACTCCAATGTCAAAGTGTCTACCCATAGACTCCAATGTTAAAGTGTCTACCCATAGACTCCAATGTTAAAGTGTCTACCCATAGACTCCAATGTCAAAGTGTCTACCATAGACTCCAATGTCAAAGTGTCTACCCATAGACTCCAATGTTAAAGTGTCTACCCATAGACTCCAATGTTAAAGTGTCTACCCATAGACTCCAATGTTAAAGTGTCTACCCATAGACTCCAATGTTAAAGTGTCTACCCATAGACTTCAATGTTAAAGTCTCTACCCATAGACTCCAATGTTAAAGTGTCTACCCATAGACTCCAATGTTAAAGTGTCTACCCATAGACTCCAATGTTAAAGTGTCTACCCATAGACTTCAATGTTAAAGTGTCTACCCATAGACTCCAATGTTAAAGTGTCTACCCATAGACTCCAATGTTAAAGTGTCTACCCATAGACTCCAATGTTAAAGTGTCTACCCATAGACTCCAATGTTAAAGTGTCTACCCATAGACTTCAATGTTAAAGTGTCTACCCATAGACTTCAATGTTAAAGTGTCTACCCATAGACTCCAATGTTAAAGTGTCTACCCATAGACTCCAATGTTAAAGTGTCTACCCATAGACTCCAATGTTAAAGTGTCTACCCATAGACTTCAATGTTAAAGTGTCTACCCATAGACTCCAATGTTAAAGTGTCTACCCATAGACTCCAATGTTAAAGTGTCTACCCATAGACTCCAATGTTAAAGTGTCTACCCATAGACTTCAATGTTAAAGTGTCTACCCATAGACTTCAATGTTAAAGTGTCTACCCATAGACTCCAATGTTAAAGTGTCTACCCATAGACTCCAATGTTAAAGTGTCTACCCATAGACTCCATGTTAAAGTGTCTACCCATAGACTCCAATGTTAAAGTGTCTACCCATAGACTTCAATGTTAAAGTGTCTACCCATAGACTCCAATGTTAAAGTGTCTACCCATAGACTCCAATGTTAAAGTGTCTACCCATAGACTCCAATGTTAAAGTGTCTACCATAGACTCCAATGATGTTGTTGATGTGTTTGTATATGTTGACGTTGTTGATGTTGTTGATGTTGTGAATGTTGATGATGCTGTTGTTGTTGTTGTTTATGTTGATGTTGTTGTTGTTGATGTTGTTGACATTGTTGTTGTTGATGTTGTTGTTGATGTTGATGTTGTTGACATTGTTGTTGTTTTGTTGTTGTTGATGTTGTTGTTGTTGTTGATGTTGTGGTTGTTGTTGTTGTGGTTGCAGCAAGCTGCTGGTGTGCCGTGAGTCTCTGGAGAAGGTGCCTCTCTACTCGGTGACTGACCTAGTTGTTGTTGTTGATGTTGTTGTTGATGTTGTTGTTGTTGTGGTTGTTGTTGTTGTTGTGGTTGTTGTTGTTGTGGTTGTAGCAAGCTGCTGGTGTGCCGTGAGTCTCTGGAGAAGGTGCCGCTCTACTCGGTGACTGACCTAGTTGTTGTTGTTGATGTTGTTGTTGATGTTGTTGTTGTTGTTGTGGTTGTTGTTGTTGTTGTGGTTGTTGTTGTTGTGGTTGCAGCAAGCTGCTGGTGTGCCGTGAGTCTCTGGAGAAGGTGCCGCTCTACTCGGTGACTGACCTAGTTGTTGTTGTTGATGTTGTTGTTGATGTTGTTGTTGTTGTGGTTGTTGTTGTTGTTGTGGTTGTTGTTGTTGTTGTGGTTGCAGCAAGCTGCTGGTGTGCCGTGAGTCTCTGGAGAAGGTGCCGCTCTACTCGGTGACTGACCTAGTTGTTGTTGTTGATGTTGTTGTTGATGTTGTTGTTGTTGTTGTGGTTGTTGTTGTTGTTGTGGTTGTGGTTGTTGTTGTGGTTGCATCAAGCTGCTGGTGTGCCGTGAGTCTCTGGAGAAGGTGCCGCTCTACTCGGTGACTGACCTAGTTGTTGTTGTTGATGTTGTTGTTGATGTTGTTGTTGTTGTTGTTGTTGTTGTTGTTGTTGTGGTTGTTGTTGTTGTTGTGGTTGCAGCAAGCTGCTGGTGTGCCGTGAGTCTCTGGAGAAGGTGCCACTCTACTCGGTGACTGACCTAGTTGTTGTTGTTGATGTTGTTGTTGATGTTGTTGTTGTTGTTGTTGTGGTTGTTGTTGTTGTTGTGGTTGCAGCAAGCTGCTGGTGTGCCGTGAGTCTCTGGAGAAGGTGCCGCTCTACTCGGTGACTGACCTAGTTGTTGTTGTTGATGTTGTTGTTGATGTTGTTGTTGTTGTTGTTGTGGTTGTGGTTGTGGTTGTTGTGGTTGCAGCAAGCTGCTGGTGTGCCGTGAGTCTCTGGAGAAGGTGCCGCTCTACTCGGTGACTGACCTAGTTGTTGTTGTTGATGTTGTTGTTGTTGTTGTTGTGGTTGTTGTTGTTGTTGTGGTTGTTGTTGTTGTTGTGGTTGCAGCAAGCTGCTGGTGTGCCGTGAGTCTCTGGAGAAGGTGCCGCTCTACTCGGTGACTGACCTAGTTGTTGTTGTTGATGTTGTTGTTGATGTTGTTGTTGTTGTTGTTGTGGTTGTTGTTGTTGTTGTGGTTGTTGTTGTTGTGGTTGTAGCAAGCTGCTGGTGTGCCGTGAGTCTCTGGAGAAGGTGCCGCTCTACTCGGTGACTGACCTAGTTGTTGTTGTTGATGTTGTTGTTGATGTTGTTGTTGTTGTTGTTGTGGTTGTTGTTGTGGTTGTTGTTGTTGTTGTGGTTGCAGCAAGCTGCTGGTGTGCCGTGAGTCTCTGGAGAAGGTGCCGCTCTACTCGGTGACTGACCTAGTTGTTGTTGTTGATGTTGTTGTTGATGTTGTTGTTGTTGTGGTTGTTGTTGTGGTTGTTGTTGTTGTTGTGGTTGCAGCAAGCTGCTGGTGTGCCGTGAGTCTCTGGAGAAGGTGCCGCTCTACTCGGTGACTGACCTAGTTGTTGTTGTTGATGTTGTTGTTGATGTTGTTGTTGTTGTTGTTGTGGTTGTTGTTGTTGTTGTGGTTGTTGTTGTTGTTGTGGTTGCAGCAAGCTGCTGGTGTGCCGTGAGTCTCTGGAGAAGGTGCCGCTCTACTCGGTGACTGACCTAGTTGTTGTTGTTGATGTTGTTGTTGATGTTGTTGTTGTTGTTGTGGTTGTTGTTGTGGTTGTTGTTGTTGTTGTGGTTGCAGCAAGCTGCTGGTGTGCCGTGAGTCTCTGGAGAAGGTGCCGCTCTACTCGGTGACTGACCTAGTTGTTGTTGTTGATGTTGTTGTTGATGTTGTTGTTGTTGTTGTTGTGGTTGTTGTTGTTGTTGTGGTTGTTGTTGTTGTGGTTGTAGCAAGCTGCTGGTGTGCCGTGAGTCTCTGGAGAAGGTGCCGCTCTACTCGGTGACTGACCTAGTTGTTGTTGTTGATGTTGTTGTTGATGTTGTTGTTGTTGTTGTTGTGGTTGTTGTTGTGGTTGTTGTTGTTGTTGTGGTTGCAGCAAGCTGCTGGTGTGCCGTGAGTCTCTGGAGAAGGTGCCGCTCTACTCGGTGACTGACCTAGTTGTTGTTGTTGATGTTGTTGTTGATGTTGTTGTTGTTGTGGTTGTTGTTGTGGTTGTTGTTGTTGTTGTGGTTGCAGCAAGCTGCTGGTGTGCCGTGAGTCTCTGGAGAAGGTGCCGCTCTACTCGGTGACTGACCTAGTTGTTGTTGTTGATGTTGTTGTTGATGTTGTTGTTGTTGTTGTTGTGGTTGTTGTTGTTGTTGTGGTTGTTGTTGTTGTTGTGGTTGCAGCAAGCTGCTGGTGTGCCGTGAGTCTCTGGAGAAGGTGCCTCTCTACTCGGTGACTGACCTAGTTGTTGTTGTTGATGTTGTTGTTGATGTTGTTGTTGTTGTTGTTGTGGTTGTTGTTGTGGTTGTTGTTGTTGTTGTGGTTGCAGCAAGCTGCTGGTGTGCCGTGAGTCTCTGGAGAAGGTGCCTCTCTACTCGGTGACCTCAAGGCCACTCAGCCCGCACCACTTCGCGCTGGGAGGGAAGGACCCCTTCGTGAGGTCAGTGCTCGCTAGCTAGTTAGTGGTGGTGAGTGGTGGTGAGTGGTGGTGAGTGGTGGTGAGTGGTGGTGAGTGGTGGTGAGTGTGGTGGTGGTGGTGAGTGGTGGTGAGTGGTGGTGAGTGGTGGAGAGTGGTGGTGAGTGGTGGTGAGTGGTGGAGAGTGGTGGAGAGTGGTGGTGAGTGGTGGTGAGTGATGGTGAGTGATGGTGAGTGGTGGTGAGTGGTGGTGAGTGGTGGTGAGTGGTGGTGAGTGTGGTGGTGTGTGGTGGTGAGTGGTGGTGAGTGGTGGTGAGTGGTGGTGAGTGATGGTGAGTGGTGGTGAGTGGTGGTGAGTGGTGGTGAGTGGTGGTGAGTGGTGGTGAGTGGTGGTGAGTGGTGGTGAGTGGTGGTGGTGGTGGTGAGTGTGGTGGTGAGTGGTGGTGAGTGGTGGTGAGTGGTGGTGAGTGGTGAGTGGTGGTGAGTGGTGGTGAGTGGTGGTGAGTGGTGGTGAGTGGTGGTGAGTGGTGGTGAGTGGTGGTGAGTGATGGTGAGTGGTGGTGAGTGGTGGTGAGTGGTGGTGAGTGGTGGTGAGTGGTGGTGAGTGGTGGTGAGTGGTGGTGAGTGATGGTGAGTGGTGGTGAGTGGTGGTGAGTGGTGGTGGTGGTGGTGGTGGTGGTGAGTGGTGGTGAGTGGTGGTGAGTGATGGTGAGTGGTGGTGAGTGATGGTGAGTGGTGGTGAGTGGTGGTGAGTGTGATGGTGGTGGTGAGTGGTGGTGAGTGGTGGTGAGTGGTGGTGAGTGGTGGTGAGTGTGATGGTGGTGGTGAGTGGTGGTGAGTGTGGTGAGTGGTGGTGAGTGGTGGTGAGTGGTGGTGAGTGGTGGTGAGTGGTGGTGAGTGGTGGTGAGTGGTGGTGAGTGGTGGTGAGTGGTGGTGAGTGGTGGTGAGTGATGGTGAGTGGTGGTGAGTGGTGGTGAGTGGTGGTGGTGGTGGTGGTGGTGGTGAGTGGTGGTGAGTGGTGGTGAGTGATGGTGAGTGGTGGTGAGTGATGGTGAGTGGTGGTGAGTGGTGGTGAGTGTGATGGTGGTGGAGAGTGGTGGTGAGTGGTGGTGAGTGGTGGTGAGTGGTGGTGAGTGATGGTGGTGGTGGTGAGTGGTGGTGAGTGTGGTGAGTGGTGGTGAGTGGTGGTGAGTGGTGGTGAGTGGTGGTGAGTGGTGGTGAGTGGTGGTGAGTGGTGGTGAGTGGTGGTGAGTGGTGGTGAGTGGTGGTGAGTGGTGGTGAGTGGTGGTGAGTGGTGGTGAGTGGTGGTGAGTGGTGGTGAGTGGTGAGTGGTGGTGAGTGGTGGTGAGTGGTGGTGAGTGGTGGTGAGTGTGGTGGTGAGTGGTGGTGAGTGATGGTGAGTGGTGGTGAGTGTGGTGGTGAGTGGTGGTGAGTGGTGGTGAGTGGTGGTGAGTGGTGGTGAGTGGTGGTGAGTGGTGGTGAGTGGTGGAGAGTGGTGGTGAGTGGTGGTGAGTGGTGGTGAGTGATGGTGAGTGGTGGTGAGTGGTGGTGAGTGATGGTGAGTGATGGTGAGTGGTGGTGAGTGATGGTGAGTGATGGTGAGTGGTGGAGAGTGGTGGTGAGTGGTGGTGAGTGGTGGTGAGTGGTGGAGAGTGGTGGTGAGTGGTGGTGAGTGGTGGTGAGTGGTGGTGAGTGGTGGTGAGTGGTGGTGAGTGGTGGTGAGTGGTGGAGAGTGGTGGTGAGTGGTGGTGAGTGGTGGTGAGTGGTGGTGAGTGGTGGAGAGTGGTGGAGAGTGGTGGTGAGTGGTGGAGAGTGGTGGTGAGTGGTGGTGAGTGGTGGTGAGTGGTGGTGGTGAGTGGTGGTGAGTGGTGGTGAGTGGTGGTGGTGAGTGGTGGTGAGTGGTGGTGAGTGGTGGTGGTGAGTGGTGAGTGATGGTGAGTGGTGGTGAGTGGTGGTGAGTGATGGTGAGTGATGGTGAGTGATGGTGAGTGATGGTGAGTGGTGGTGAGTGGTGGTGAGTGGTGGTGAGTGGTGGTGAGTGGTGGTGAGTGGTGGTGAGTGATGGTGAGTGGTGGTGAGTGGTGGTGAGTGGTGGTGAGTGGTGGTGAGTGGTGGTGAGTGGTGGTGAGTGGTGGTGAGTGGTGGTGAGTGATGGTGAGTGGTGGTGAGTGGTGGTGAGTGGTGGTGGTGGTGGTGGTGGTGGTGAGTGGTGGTGAGTGGTGGTGAGTGATGGTGAGTGGTGGTGAGTGATGGTGAGTGGTGGTGAGTGGTGGTGAGTGTGATGGTGGTGGAGAGTGGTGGTGAGTGGTGGTGAGTGTGGTGAGTGATGGTGGTGGTGGTGAGTGGTGGTGAGTGTGGTGAGTGGTGGTGAGTGGTGGTGAGTGGTGGTGAGTGGTGGTGAGTGGTGGTGAGTGGTGGTGAGTGGTGGTGAGTGGTGGTGAGTGGTGGTGAGTGGTGGTGAGTGGTGGTGAGTGGTGGTGAGTGGTGGTGAGTGGTGGTGAGTGGTGGTGAGTGGTGGTGAGTGGTGAGTGGTGGTGAGTGGTGGTGAGTGGTGGTGAGTGGTGGTGAGTGTGGTGGTGAGTGGTGGTGAGTGATGGTGAGTGGTGGTGAGTGTGGTGGTGAGTGGTGGTGAGTGGTGGTGAGTGGTGGTGAGTGGTGGTGAGTGGTGGTGAGTGGTGGTGAGTGGTGGAGAGTGGTGGTGAGTGGTGGTGAGTGGTGGTGAGTGATGGTGAGTGGTGGTGAGTGGTGGTGAGTGATGGTGAGTGATGGTGAGTGGTGGTGAGTGATGGTGAGTGATGGTGAGTGGTGGAGAGTGGTGGTGAGTGGTGGTGAGTGGTGGTGAGTGGTGGAGAGTGGTGGTGAGTGGTGGTGAGTGGTGGTGAGTGGTGGTGAGTGGTGGTGAGTGGTGGTGAGTGGTGGTGAGTGGTGGAGAGTGGTGGTGAGTGGTGGTGAGTGGTGGTGAGTGGTGGTGAGTGGTGGAGAGTGGTGGAGAGTGGTGGTGAGTGGTGGAGAGTGGTGGTGAGTGGTGGTGAGTGGTGGTGAGTGGTGGTGGTGAGTGGTGGTGAGTGGTGGTGAGTGGTGGTGGTGAGTGGTGGTGAGTGGTGGTGAGTGGTGGTGGTGAGTGGTGAGTGATGGTGAGTGGTGGTGAGTGGTGGTGAGTGATGGTGAGTGATGGTGAGTGATGGTGAGTGGTGGTGAGTGGTGGTGAGTGGTGGTGAGTGGTGGTGGTGAGTGGTGGTGAGTGGTGGTGAGTGGTGGTGGTGAGTGGTGGTGAGTGATGGTGAGTGGTGGTGAGTGGTGGTGAGTGGTGGTGAGTGGTGGTGAGTGGTGGTGGTGAGTGGTGGTGAGTGGTGGTGAGTGGTGGTGGTGAGTGGTGGTGAGTGGTGGTGAGTGGTGGTGGTGAGTGGTGGTGAGTGGTGAGTGGTGGTGAGTGGTGGTGAGTGGTGGTGAGTGGTGGTGAGTGGTGGTGAGTGGTGGTGAGTGGTGGTGGTGAGTGGTGGTGAGTGGTGGTGAGTGGTGGTGAGTGGTGGTGAGTGGTGGTGAGTGGTAGTGAGTGGTGGAGAGTGGTGGTGAGTGGTGGTGGTGAGTGGTGGTGAGTGGTGGTGAGTGGTGGTGAGTGGTGGTGAGTGGTGGTGGTGAGTGGTGGTGAGTGGTGGTGAGTGGTGGTGAGTGGTGGTGAGTGGTGGTGAGTGGTGGTGGTGAGTGGTGGTGAGTGGTGGAGAGTGGTGGTGAGTGGTGGTGAGTGGTGGTGAGTGGTGGTGGTGAGTGGTGGTGAGTGGTGGTGAGTGGTGGTGGTGAGTGGTGGTGAGTGGTGGTGAGTGGTGGTGGTGAGTGGTGAGTGATGGTGAGTGGTGGTGAGTGGTGGTGAGTGATGGTGAGTGATGGTGAGTGATGGTGAGTGGTGGTGAGTGGTGGTGAGTGGTGGTGAGTGGTGGTGGTGAGTGGTGGTGAGTGATGGTGAGTGATGGTGAGTGATGGTGAGTGATGGTGAGTGGTGGTGAGTGGTGGTGAGTGGTGGTGAGTGGTGGTGGTGAGTGGTGGTGAGTGGTGGTGAGTGGTGGTGGTGAGTGGTGGTGAGTGATGGTGAGTGGTGGTGAGTGGTGGTGAGTGGTGGTGAGTGGTGGTGAGTGGTGGTGGTGAGTGGTGGTGAGTGGTGGTGAGTGGTGGTGGTGAGTGGTGGTGAGTGGTGGTGAGTGGTAGTGAGTGGTGGTGGTGAGTGGTGGTGAGTGGTGAGTGGTGGTGAGTGGTGGTGAGTGGTGGTGAGTGGTGGTGAGTGGTGGTGAGTGGTGGTGAGTGGTGGTGAGTGGTGGTGAGTGGTGGTGAGTGGTGGTGAGTGGTGGTGAGTGGTGGTGAGTGTGGTGGTGAGTGTGGTGAGTGATGGTGAGTGGTGGTGGTGGTGGTGAGTGGTGAGTGGTGGTGAGTGGTGGTGAGTGGTGGTGAGTGGTGAGTGGTGGTGAGTGGTGGTGAGTGGTGGTGAGTGGTGGTGAGTGGTGGAGAGTGGTGGAGAGTGGTGGTGAGTGTGGTGGTGTGTGGTGGTGAGTGGTGGTGAGTGGTGGTGAGTGGTGGTGAGTGGTGGTGAGTGTGGTGGTGTGTGGTGGTGAGTGGTGGTGAGTGGTGGTGAGTGGTGGTGAGTGGTGGTGAGTGGTGGTGAGTGGTGGTGAGTGGTGGTGAGTGTGGTGGTGTGTGGTGGTGAGTGGTGGTGAGTGGTGAGTGGTGGTGAGTGTGGTGGTGGTGAGTGGTGGTGAGTGGTGGTGAGTGGTGGTGAGTGGTGGTGAGTGGTGGTGAGTGGTGGTGGTGAGTGGTGGTGAGTGGTGGTGAGTGGTGGTGAGTGGTGGTGAGTGGTGGTGAGTGGTGGTGAGTGGTGGTGAGTGGTGGTGAGTGGTGGTGAGTGGTGAGTGGTGGTGAGTGGTGGTGAGTGGTGGTGAGTGGTGGTGAGTGGTGGTGAGTGGTGGTGAGTGGTGGAGAGTGGTGGTGAGTGGTGGTGAGTGGTGGTGAGTGGTGGTGAGTGGTGGTGAGTGGTGGTGAGTGTGATGGTGGTGGTGAGTGATGGTGAGTGGTGGTGAGTGGTGGTGAGTGTGGTGGTGAGTGTGGTGGTGGTGGTGAGTGGTGGTGAGTGGTGGTGAGTGTGGTGAGTGTGGTGGTGAGTGTGATGGTGGTGGTGAGTGGTGGTGAGTGTGGTGGTGGTGGTGAGTGTGGTGGTGGTGAGTGTGGTGGTGGTGAGTGTGGTGGTGGTGAGTGTGGTGGTGGTGGTGAGTGTTGTGGCGGTGGTGAGTGTTGTGGTGGTGGTTGTTACCGTGGTTACCGTGGTAGTTAACGTGGTTTCCATGGTTACCGTGTTGCCCAGGTTGTTTGACCGGCGCAAGATCAACGAGTCCGTCAACAACGGCGTCCTCCACAAATACAGCCCTCAGCATCTGGTAACACTAACTAGCACACTAACTAGTACACTAACTAGCACACTAACTAGTACACTAACTAGTACACTAACTAGTACACTAACTAGCACACTAACTAGCACACTAACTAGCACACTAACTAGTACACTAGTACACTAACTAGCACACTAACTAGCACACTAACTAGTACACTAGCTAGTACACTAACTAGTACACTAACTAGTACACTAACTAGCACACTAACTAGTACACTAACTAGTACACTAACTAGTACACTAACTAGCACACTAACTAGCACACTAGCACACTAACTAGCACACTAACTAGTACACTAGCACACTAACTAGCACACTAACTAGCACACTAACTAGCACACTAACTAGTACACTAACTAGTACACTAACTAGTACACTAACTAGCACACTAACTAGTACACTAGTACACTAGCACACTAACTAGCACACTAACTAGCACACTAACTAGCACACTAACTAGTACACTAACTAGCACACTAACTAGCACACTAACTAGTACACTAACTAGTACACTAGTACACTAGTACACTAACTAGCACACTAACTAGTACACTAACTAGTACACTAACTAGCACACTAACTAGTACACTAACTAGCACACTAACTAGTACACTAACTAGCACACTAACTAGTACACTAACTAGTACACTAACTAGTACACTAACTAGCACACTAGCTAGTACACTAACTAGCACACTAACTAGCACACTAACTAGTACACTAGTACACTAGTACACTAACTAGCACACTAACTAGCACACTAACTAGCACACTAGTACACTAACTAGTACACTAACTAGTACACTAACTAGTACACTAACTAGTACACTAACTAGTACACTAACTAGTACACTAACTAGTACACTAACTAGTACACTAACTAGCACACTAGCTAGTACACTAGCACACTAACTAGCACACTAACTAGTACACTAACTAGTACACTAGTACACTAACTAGCACACTAACTAGCACACTAACTAGCACACTAACTAGTACACTAACTAGCACACTAACTAGCACACTAACTAGTACACTAGTACACTAACTAGCACACTAACTAGTACACTAACTAGTACACTAGTACACTAGCTAGTACACTAACTAGTACACTAACTAGTACACTAACTAGTACACTAGCACACTAACTAGCACACTAACTAGTACACTAACTAGTACACTAGCACACTAACTAGCACACTAACTAGTACACTAACTAGTACACTAACTAGTACACTAGTACACTAGCTAGTACACTAACTAGTACACTAACTAGTACACTAACTAGTACACTAACTAGCACACTAACTAGCACACTAACTAGCACACTAACTAGCACACTAACTAGCACACTAGTACACTAACTAGCACACTAACTAGTACACTAGCACACTAGTACACTAACTAGTACACTAACTAGCACACTAGTACACTAACTAGCACACTAACTAGCACACTAACTAGTACACTAACTAGCACACTAGCACACTAACTAGCACACTAACTAGCACACTAACTAGCACACTAACTAGTACACTAACTAGTACACTAACTAGTACACTAACTAGTACACTAACTAGCACACTAACTAGTACACTAACTAGTACACTAACTAGTACACTAACTAGTACACTAACTAGTAACACTAACTAGCACACTAACTAGCACACTAACTAGCACACTAGTACACTAACTAGTACACTAACTAGTACACTAACTAGTACACTAACTAGCACACTAACTAGCACACTAACTAGTACACTAACTAGTACACTAACTAGCACACTAACTAGTACACTAACTAGCACACTAACTAGCACACTAACTAGTACACTAACTAGTACACTAACTAGCACACTAACTAGTACACTAGCACACTAACTAGTACACTAACTAGCACACTAACTAGCACACTAACTAGTACACTAACTAGTACACTAACTAGCACACTAACTAGTACACTAACTAGCACACTAACTAGTACACTAACTAGTACACTAACTAGTACACTAACTAGCACACTAACTAGTACACTAACTAGCACACTAACTAGTACACTAACTAGTACACTAACTAGCACACTAACTAGCACACTAACTAGCACACTAACTAGCACACTAACTAGCACACTAACTAGTACACTAACTAGCAACACTAACTAGCACACTAACTAGCACACTAACTAGCACACTAACTAGCACACTAACTAGCACACTAACTAGCACACTAACTAGCACACTAACTAGCACACTAACTAGTACACTAACTAGTACACTAACTAGCACACTAACTAGCACACTAACTAGACACTAACTAGTACACTAACTAGCACACTAACTAGTCACACTAACTAGTACACTAACTAGTACACTAACTAGCACACTAACTAGTCACACTAACTAGCACACTAACTAGTACACTAGTACACTAACTAGTACACTACACTAGCACACTAACTAGCACACTAACTAGCACACTAACTAGCTACACACTAACTAGTACACTAGCTAGCACACTAACTAGTACACTAACTAGCACACTAACTAGCACACTAACTAGTACACTAGTCACACTAACTAGTACACTAACTAGCTACACTAACTAGCACACTAACTAGTACACTAGCCACTAACTAGTACACTAACTAGCACACTAACTAGTACACTAACTAGTACACTAGCACACTAACTAGTACACTAACTAGTCACACTAACTAGTACTACTAGCACACTAACTAGTACACTAACTAGCACACTAACTAGCACACTAACTAGTACAACTAGTACACTAACTAGCACACTAACTAGTACACTAACTAGCACACTAACTAGTACACTAACTAGCACACTAACTAGCACACTAACTAGCACACTAACTAGCACACTAACTAGTACAACTAGTACACTAACTAGTACACTAGTACACTAGCACACTAACTAGCACACTAACTAGTACACTAACTAGCACACTAACTAGTACACTAACTAGTACACTAACTAGTACACTAACTAGTACACTAGCTAGTACACTAGCTAGTACACTAACTAGTACACTAACTAGTACACTAGTACACTAACTAGCACACTAACTAGCACACTAACTAGCACACTAACTAGTACACTAGTACACTAACTAGCACACTAACTAGCACACTAACTAGTACACTAACTAGCACACTAACTAGTACACTAACTAGTACACTAGCAACACTAACTAGCACACTAACTAGTACACTAACTAGTACACTAGCACACTAACTAGCACACTAACTAGCACACTAACTAGCACACTAACTAGTACACTAACTAGCACACTAACTAGTACACTAACTAGTACACTAACTAGAACACTAACTAGTACACTAACTAGTACACTAACTAGTACACTAACTAGTACACTAACTAGCACACTAACTAGCACACTAACTAGCACACTAACTAGCTACACTAACTAGTACACTAACTAGTACACTAACTAGCACACTAACTAGTACACTAACTAGTACACTAACTAGCACACTAACTAGCACACTAACTAGCACACTAACTAGCACACTAACTAGTACACTAACTAGCACACTAACTAGCACACTAACTAGCACACTAACTAGCACACTAACTAGTACACTAACTAGCACACTAACTAGCACACTAACTAGCACACTAACTAGCACACTAACTAGCACACTAACTAGTACACTAACTAGTACACTAACTAGCACACTAACTAGCACACTAACTAGTACACTAACTAGTACACTAACTAGCACACTAACTAGTACACTAACTAGCACACTAACTAGTACACTAAACTAGTACACTAACTAGCACACTAACTAGTACACTAACTAGTACACTAACTAGTACACTAACTAGTACACTAACTAGTACACTAACTAGCACACTAACTAGCACACTAACTAGTACACTAACTAGTACACTAGCTAGCACACTAACTAGCACACTAACTAGTACACTAACTAGCACACTAACTAGTACACTAACTAGTACACTAACTAGTACACTAACTAGTACACTAACTAGTACACTAACTAGCACACTAACTAGCACACTAACTAGTACACTAACTAGTACACTAACTAGTACACTAGCACACTAACTAGTACACTAACTAGCACACTAACTAGTACACTAACTAGCACACTAGCACACTAACTAGTACACTAACTAGCACACTAACTAGTACACTAACTAGTATACTAACTAGTACACTAACTAGTACACTAGCACACTAACTAGCACACTAACTAGTACACTAACTAGCACACTAACTAGTACACTAACTAGTACACTAGCTAGTACACTAGCACACTAACTAGCACACTAACTAGCACACTAACTAGCACACTAACTAGCACACTAACTAGTACACTAACTAGTACACTAACTAGCACACTAACTAGTACACTAACTAGCACACTAACTAGTACACTAACTAGTACACTAACTAGTACACTAGTACACTAACTAGTACACTAACTAGTACACTAACTAGTACACTAACTAGTACACTAACTAGTACACTAACTAGCACACTAACTAGTACACTAACTAGTACACTAACTAGCACACTAACTAGTACACTAACTAGTACACTAACTAGTACACTAGCACACTAACTAGTACACTAACTAGTACACTAACTAGTACACTAACTAGACACTAGTACACTAACTAGCACACTAACTAGTACACTAACTAGTACACTAACTAGCACACTAACTAGTACACTAACTAGTACACTAACTAGTACACTAGTACACTAACTAGCACACTAACTAGTACACTAACTAGCACACTAACTAGCACACTAACTAGCAACACTAACTAGTACACTAACTAGTACACTAACTAGCACACTAACTAGTACACTAACTAGTACACTAACTAGTACACTAACTAGTACACTAACTAGCACACTAACTAGTAACACTAACTAGCACACTAACTAGTACACTAACTAGCACACTACTAGTACACTAACTAGCACACTAACTAGCACACTAACTAGTACACTAACTAGTACACTAACTAGTACACTAACTAGCACACTAACTAGCACACTAACTAGTACACTAACTAGTACACTAACTAGCACACTAACTAGTACACTAACTAGCACACTAACTAGTACACTAACTAGCACACTAACTAGTACACTAACTAGCACACTAACTAGTACACTAACTAGCACACTAACTAGCACACTAACTAGCACACTAACTAGTACACTAACTAGCACACTAACTAGTACACTAACTAGCACACTAACTAGTACACTACTAGTACACTAACTAGTACACTAACTAGCACACTAACTAGCACACTAACTAGCACACTAACTAGTACACTAACTAGTACACTAACTAGTACACTAACTAGTACACTAACTAGCACACTAACTAGCACACTAACTAGTACACTAACTAGTACACTAACTAGTACACTAACTAGTACACTAACTAGCACACTAACTAGCACACTAACTAGTACACTAACTAGTACACTAACTAGTACACTAACTAGCACACTAACTAGTACACTAACTAGTACACTAACTAGTACACTAACTAGTACACTAACTAGCACACTAACTAGCACACTAACTAGTACACTAACTAGTACACTAACTAGTACACTAACTAGCACACTAACTAGTACACTAACTAGTACACTAACTAGTACACTAACTAGCACACTAACTAGCACACTAACTAGCACACTAACTAGTACACTAGTACACTAACTAGCACACTAACTAGCACACTAACTAGTACACTAACTAGTACACTAACTAGTACACTAACTAGCACACTAACTAGTACACTAACTAGCACACTAACTAGTACACTAGCACACTAACTAGTACACTAACTAGTACACTAACTAGTACACTAGTACACTAACTAGCTACACTAACTAGCACACTAACTAGTACACTAGCTACACTAACTAGCACACTAACTAGTACACTAACTAGCACACTAACTAGCACACTAACTAGTACACTAACTAGCACACTAACTAGCACACTAACTAGCACACTAACTAGTACACTAACTAGCACACTAACTAGTACACTAACTAGTACACTAGCACACTAACTAGTACACTAACTAGTACACTAACTAGCACACTAACTAGTACACTAACTAGTACACTAACTAGTACAACTAGCTACACTAACTAGTACACTAACTAGTACACTAACTAGTACACTAACTAGTACACTAACTAGTACACTAGTACACTAACTAGCACACTAACTAGCACACTAACTAGTACACTAGTACACTAACTAGTACACTAACTAGTACACTAACTAGTACACTAACTAGTACACTAACTAGTACACTAACTAGTACACTAACTAGCACACTAACTAGTACACTAACTAGTACACTAACTAGTACACTAACTAGCACACTAACTAGTACACTAACTAGTACACTACTAGTACACTACTAACTAGCACACTAACTAGTCACACTAACTAGCACACTAACTAGCACACTAACTAGTACACTAACTAGCACACTAACTAGCACACTAACTAGTACACTACTACACTAACTAGCACACTAACTAGCTACACTAACTAGTACACTAACTAGTACACTAGCACACTAACTAGCACACTAACTAGTACACTAACTAGACACTAACTAGTACACTAACTAGCACACTAACTAGCTACACTAACTAGTACACTAACTAGTACACTAACTAGCACACTACTAGCTAGTACACTAACTAGCACACTAACTAGTCACACTAACTAGTACACTAACTAGTACACTACACAGTACACTAACTAGACACTAACTAGCACACTAACTAGTACACTAGTACACTAACTAGCTACACTAACTAGCACACTAACTAGCACACTAACTAGTACACTAACTAGTACACTAACTAGCACACTAACTAGTACACTAACTAGACACTAGTACACTAACTAGCACACTAACTAGTCACACTAACTAGTACACTAGTACACTAACTAGCACACTAACTAGTACACTAACTAGCACACTAACTAGTACACTACTAGTACACTAACTAGACACTAACTAGTACACTAACTAGCACACTAACTAGTACACTAACTAGTACACTAACTAGTACACTACTAGTACACTAACTAGTACACTAACTAGTACACTAGTACACTAACTAGCACACTAACTAGTACACTAACTAGCACACTAACTAGCACACTAACTAGTACACTAACTAGCACACTAACTAGTACACTAACTAGCACACTAACTAGTACACTAACTAGCACACTAACTAGCACACTAACTAGTACACTAACTAGTACACTAACTAGCACACTAACTAGTACACTAACTAGTACACTAACTACAGCACACTAACTAGCACACTAACTAGTACACTAGACACTAACTAGCACACTAACTAGCACACTAACTAGTACACTAACTAGTACACTAGTACACTAACTAGTACACTAACTAGCACTAACTAGTACCTAGACACTAACTAGTACACTAACTAGTACACTAGCTAGTACACTAACTAGTACACTAACTAGTACACTAACTAGCTACACTAACTAGTACACTAGCACACTAACTAGCACACTAACTAGTACACTAACTAGTACACTAGCACACTAACTAGCACACTAACTAGTACACTAGCACACTAACTAGTACACTAGTACACTAGCTAGTACACTAACTAGCACACTAACTAGTACACTAGCACACTAACTAGCACACTAACTAGTACACTAACTAGTACACTAACTAGTCACACTAACTAGCACACTAACTAGCACACTAACTAGTACACTAACTAGTACACTAGTACACTAACTAGTACACTAACTAGTACACTAGTACACTAACTAGTACACTAACTAGTACACTAACTAGTACACTAGTACACTAACTAGCACACTAACTAGTACACTAGTACACTAACTAGTACACTAACTAGTACACTAACTAGCACACTAACTAGCACACTAACTAGTACACTAGTACACTAACTAGTACACTAACTAGTACACTAACTAGTACACTAACTAGCACACTAACTAGTACACTACTAGCACACTAACTAGCACACTAACTAGTACACTAGTACACTAACTAGCACACTAACTAGCACACTAACTAGCACACTAACTAGTACACTAACTAGTACACTAACTAGCACACTAACTAGTACACTAACTAGTACACTAACTAGCACACTACTAGCACACTAACTAGTACACTAGTACACTAACTAGCACACTAACTAGCACACTAACTAGTACACTAGTACACTAACTAGCACACTAACTAGCACACTAACTAGCACACTAACTAGTACACTAACTAGTACACTAACTAGCACACTAACTAGTACACTAACTAGCACACTAACTAGTACACTAACTAGTACACTAGTACACTAACTAGCTACACTAACTAGCACACTAACTAGCACACTAACTAGTACACTAACTAGTACACTAGACACTAACTAGTACACTAACTAGCACACTAACTAGCACACTAACTAGCACACTAACTAGTACACTAACTAGTACACTAACTAGTACACTAACTAGTACACTAACTAGCACACTAACTAGCACACTAACTAGCACACTAACTAGTACACTAACTAGTACACTAACTAGCACACTAACTAGTACACTAACTAGTACACTAACTAGCACACTAACTAGTACACTAGTACACTAACTAGCACACTAACTAGCACACTAACTAGCACACTAACTAGTACACTAACTAGTACACTAACTAGTACACTAACTAGCACACTAACTAGCACACTAACTAGCACACTAACTAGTACACTAACTAGTACACTAACTAGTACACTAACTAGCACACTAACTAGCACACTAACTAGCACACTAACTAGCACACTAACTAGTACACTAACTAGTACACTAACTAGTACACTAACTAGTACACTAACTAGCACACTAACTAGCACACTAACTAGCACACTAACTAGTACACTAACTAGTACACTAACTAGTACACTAACTAGTACACTAACTAGTACACTAACTAGTACACTAACTAGTACACTAACTAGTACACTAACTAGTACACTAACTAGTACACTAACTAGTACACTAACTAGTACACTAACTAGTACACTAACTAGCACACTAACTAGTACACTAGCACACTAACTAGTACACTAACTAGTACACTAACTAGCACACTAACTAGTACACTAACTAGTACACTAGCACACTAACTAGTACACTAACTAGTACACTAACTAGCACACTAACTAGCACACTAACTAGTACACTAGTACACTAGTACACTAACTAGTACACTAACTAGTACACTAGTACACTAACTAGTACACTAACTAGTACACTAACTAGTACACTAACTAGTACACTAGTACACTAGTACACTAACTAGTACACTAACTAGTACACTAGTACACTAACTAGTACACTAACTAGCACACTAACTAGCACACTAACTAGCACACTAACTAGTACACTAACTAGTACACTAACTAGCACACTAACTAGTACACTAACTAGCACACTAACTAGTACACTAACTAGCACACTAACTAGTACACTAACTAGTACAACTAGTACACTAACTAGCACACTAACTAGTACACTAACTAGTACACTAACTAGCACACTAACTAGTACACTAACTAGCACACTAACTAGTACACTAACTAGTACACTAGTACACTAACTAGCACACTAACTAGCACACTAACTAGCACACTAACTAGTACAACTAGCACACTAACTAGCACACTAACTAGCACACTAACTAGCACACTAACTAGCACACTAACTAGTACACTAACTAGTACACTAACTAGTACACTAACTAGCACACTAACTAGTACACTAGTACACTAACTAGCACACTAACTAGTACACTAACTAGTACACTAACTAGTACACTAGCACACTAACTAGTACACTAACTAGCACACTAACTAGCACACTAACTAGTACACTAGTACACTAACTAGCACACTAACTAGCACACTAACTAGCACACTAACTAGTACACTAACTAGTACACTAACTAGAACACTAACTAGTACACTAACTAGTACACTAGTACACTAACTAGCACACTAACTAGCACACTAACTAGTACACTAACTAGTACACTAACTAGCACACTAACTAGTACACTAACTAGTACACTAACTAGTACACTAGTACACTAACTAGGACACTAACTAGTACACTAACTAGCACACTAACTAGTACACTAACTAGTACACTAGCTAGTACACTAACTAGTACACTAACTAGTACACTAACTAGTACACTAGCTAGTACACTAGCTAGCACACTAACTAGTACACTAACTAGCACACTAACTAGCACACTAACTAGTACACTAACTAGCACACTAACTAGCACACTAACTAGCTACACTAACTAGTACACTAACTAGCACACTAACTAGCACACTAACTAGTACACTAACTAGTACACTACTAACTAACTAGCACACTAACTAGTACACTAACTAGTACACTAACTAGCACACTAACTAGCACACTAACTAGTACAACTAGTACACTAACTAGCACACTAACTAGTACACTAACTAGTACACTAACTAGTACACTAGTACAACTAACTAGGACACTAACTAGTACACTAACTAGCACACTAACTAGTACACTAACTAGTACACTAGCTAGTACACTAACTAGTACACTAACTAGTACACTAACTAGCACACTAACTAGTACACTAGCACACTAACTAGCACACTAACTAGTACACTAACTAGTACACTAGCACACTAACTAGCACACTAACTAGTACACTAACTAGTACACTAACTAGTCACACTAACTAGTACACTAACTAGCACACTAACTAGTACACTAACTAGTACACTAGTACACTAACTAGCACACTAACTAGCACACTAACTAGCTACACTAACTAGTACACTAGCACACTAACTAGCACACTAACTAGCACACTAACTAGCACACTAACTAGCACACTAACTAGTACACTAACTAGTACACTAACTAGTACACTAACTAGCACACTAACTAGTCACTAGTACACTAACTAGCACACTAACTAGTACACTAACTAGTACACTAACTAGTACACTAGCACACTAACTAGTACACTAACTAGCACACTAACTAGCACACTAACTAGTACACTAGTACACTAACTAGCACACTAACTAGCACACTAACTAGCACACTAACTAGTACACTAACTAGTACACTAACTAGAACACTAACTAGTACACTAACTAGTACACTAGTACACTAACTAGCACACTAACTAGCACACTAACTAGTACACTAGTACACTAACTAGCACACTAACTAGTACACTAACTAGTACACTAACTAGTACACTAGTACACTAACTAGGACACTAACTAGTACACTAACTAGCACACTAACTAGTACACTAACTAGTACACTAGCTAGTACACTAACTAGTACACTAGCTAGTACACTAACTAGTACACTAACTAGTACACTAGCTAGCACACTAACTAGTACACTAACTAGCACACTAACTAGCACACTAACTAGTACACTAACTAGCACACACTAACTAGCACACTAACTAGCACACTAACTAGTACACTAACTAGCACACTAACTAGCACACTAACTAGTACACTAACTAGTACACTAACTAGCACACTAACTAGTACACTAACTAGTACACTAGTACACTAACTAGCACACTAACTAGCACACTAACTAGTACACTAGTACACTAACTAGCACACTAACTAGTACACTAACTAGTACACTAACTAGTACACTAGTACACTAACTAGGACACTAACTAGTACACTAACTAGCACACTAACTAGTACACTAACTAGTACACTAGCTAGTACACTAACTAGTACACTAACTAGTACACTAACTAGCACACTAACTAGTACACTAGTCACACTAACTAGCACACTAACTAGTACACTAACTAGTACACTAGCACACTAACTAGCACACTAACTAGTACAACTAGTACACTAGCTAGTACACTAACTAGCACACTAACTAGTACACTAGCACACTAACTAGCACACTAACTAGTACACTAACTAGTACACTAACTAGCACACTAACTAGCACACTAACTAGCACACTAACTAGTACACTAACTAGTACACTAGTACACTAGTACACACTAACTAGTACTAACTAGTACACTAACTAGTACACTAACTAGTACACTAACTAGTACACTAGTACACTAACTAGCACACTAACTAGTACACTAGCTACACTAACTAGTACACTAACTAGTACACTAACTAGCACACTAACTAGCACACTAACTAGTACACTAGTACACTAACTAGTACACTAACTAGTACACTAACTAGTACACTAACTAGCACACTAACTAGTACACTAACTAGTACACTAACTAGCACACTAACTAGCACACTAACTAGCACACTAACTAGTACACTAGTACACTAACTAGCACACTAACTAGCACACTAACTAGCACACTAACTAGTACACTAACTAGTACACTAACTAGCACACTAACTAGTACACTAACTAGTACACTAGTACACTAACTAGCACACTAACTAGCACACTAACTAGTACACTAGTACACTAACTAGCACACTAACTAGCACACTAACTAGTACACTAGTACACTAACTAGCACACTAACTAGCACACTAACTAGCACACTAACTAGTACACTAACTAGTACACTAACTAGCACACTAACTAGTACACTAACTAGCACACTAACTAGTACACTAACTAGTACACTAGTACACTAACTAGCACACTAACTAGCACACTAACTAGCACACTAACTAGTACACTAACTAGTACACTAACTAGTACACTAACTAGCACACTAACTAGCACACTAACTAGCACACTAACTAGTACACTAACTAGTACACTAACTAGTACACTAACTAGTACACTAACTAGCACACTAACTAGCACACTAACTAGCACACTAACTAGTACACTAACTAGTACACTAACTAGCACACTAACTAGTACACTAACTAGTACACTAACTAGCACACTAACTAGTACACTAGTACACTAACTAGCACACTAACTAGCACACTAACTAGCACACTAACTAGTACACTAACTAGTACACTAACTAGCACACTAACTAGCACACTAACTAGCACACTAACTAGCACACTAACTAGTACACTAACTAGTACACTAACTAGCACACTAACTAGCACACTAACTAGCACACTAACTAGCACACTAACTAGCACACTAACTAGCACACTAACTAGTACACTAACTAGCACACTAACTAGCACACTAACTAGCACACTAACTAGTACACTAACTAGTACACTAACTAGTACACTAACTAGTACACTAGCTAGTACACTAACTAGTACACTAACTAGTACACTAACTAGTACACTAACTAGTACACTAACTAGTACACTAACTAGTACACTAACTAGTACACTAGCTAGTACACTAACTAGTACACTAACTAGCACACTACTAGTCACTACTAGCACACTAACTAGTACACTAACTAGTACACTAACTAGCACACTAACTAGTACACTAACTAGTACAACTAGCACACTAACTAGTACACTAGCTAGTACACTAACTAGCACACTAACTAGCACACTAACTAGTACACTAGTACACTAGTACACTAACTAGCACACTAACTAGTACACTAGTACACTAACTAGTACACTAACTAGTACACTAACTAGTACACTAACTAGTACACTAGTACACTAGACACTAACTAGTACACTAACTAGTACACTAACTAGTACACTAACTAGTACACTAACTAGTACACTAACTAGTACACTAACTAGTACACTAACTAGTACACTAACTAGCACACTAACTAGTACACTAACTAGTACACTAGACACTAACTAGCACACTAACTAGTACACTAACTAGCACACTAACTAGTACACTAGTACACTAACTAGCACACTAACTAGCACACTAACTAGCACACTAACTAGTACTAACTAGTACACTAACTAGCTACACTAACTAGTACACTAACTAGTACACTAACTAGTACACTAACTAGTACACTAACTAGTACACTAACTAGCACACTAACTAGCACACTAACTAGTACACTAACTAGTACACTAGTACACTAACTAGTACACTAACTAGTACACTAGTACACTAACTAGTACACTAACTAGTACACTAACTAGTACACTAACTAGTACACTAGTACACTAGTACACTAACTAGTACACTAACTAGTACACTAGTACACTAACTAGTACACTAACTAGTACACTAACTAGCACACTAACTAGTACACTAACTAGTACACTAACTAGTACACTAACTAGTACACTAACTAGTACACTAACTAGCACACTACTAGTACACTAGCACACTAACTAGCACACTAACTAGTACACTAACTAGTACACTAGCACACTAACTAGCACACTAACTAGTACACTAACTAGTACACTAACTAGCACACTAACTAGTACACTAACTAGTACACTAACTAGTACACTAACTAGTACACTAGTACACTAACTAGCACACTAACTAGCACACTAACTAGCACACTAACTAGTACACTAGCTACACTAACTAGTACACTAACTAGCACACTAACTAGTACACTAACTAGCACACTAACTAGTACACTAACTAGTACACTAACTAGTACACTAACTAGCACACTAACTAGTACACTAGTACACTAACTAGCACACTAACTAGTACACTAACTAGTACACTAACTAGTACACTAGCACACTAACTAGTACACTAACTAGCACACTAACTAGTACACTAACTAGTACACTAGTACACTAACTAGCACACTAACTAGCACACTAACTAGCACACTAACTAGTACACTAACTAGTACACTAACTAGAACACTAACTAGTACACTAACTAGTACACTACTAGTACACTAACTAGCACACTAACTAGCACACTAACTAGTACACTAGTACACTAACTAGCACACTAACTAGTACACTAACTAGTACACTAACTAGTACACTAGTACACTAACTAGGCACACTAACTAGTACACTAACTAGCACACTAACTAGTACACTAACTAGTACACTAGCTAGTACACTAACTAGTACACTAACTAGTACACTAACTAGTACACTAGCTAGTACACTAAGCTAGCACACTAACTAGTACACTAACTAGCACACTAACTAGCACACTAACTAGTACACTAACTAGCACACTAACTAGCACACTAACTAGCACACTAACTAGTACACTAACTAGCACACTAACTAGCACACTAACTAGTACACTAACTAGTACACTAACTAGCTACACTAACTAGTACACTAACTAGTACACTAACTAGCACACTAACTAGCACACTAACTAGTACACTAGTACACTAACTAGCACACTAACTAGTACACTAACTAGTACACTAACTAGTACACTAGTACACTAACTAGGACACTAACTAGTACACTAACTAGCACACTAACTAGTACACTAACTAGTACACTAGCTAGTACACTAACTAGTACACTAACTAGTACACTAACTAGTACACTAACTAGTACACTAGCACACTAACTAGCACACTAACTAGTACACTAACTAGTACACTAGCACACTAACTAGCACACTAACTAGTACACTAGCACACTAACTAGTACACTAGTACACTAACTAGTACACTAACTAGAACACTAACTAGTACACTAGCTACACTAACTAGCACACTAACTAGTACACTAACTAGCTACACTAACTAGCACACTAACTAGCACACTAACTAGCACACTAACTAGTACACTAACTAGTACACTACTAGACACTAACTAGTACACTAACTAGTACACTTAGTACACTAACTAGTACACTAACTAGTACACTAACTAGTACACTAGTACACTAACTAGCACACTAACTAGTACACTAGTACACTAACTAGTACACTAACTAGTACACTAACTAGCACACTAACTAGCACACTAACTAGTACACTAGTACACTAACTAGTACACTAACTAGTACACTAACTAGTACACTAACTAGCACACTAACTAGTACACTAACTAGTACACTAACTAGCACACTAACTAGCACACTAACTAGCACACTAACTAGTACACTAGTACACTAACTAGCACACTAACTAGCACACTAACTAGTACACTAACTAGTACACTAACTAGCACACTAACTAGTACACTAACTAGTACACTAGTACACTAACTAGCACACTAACTAGCACACTAACTAGTACACTAGTACACTAACTAGTACACTAACTAGCACACTAACTAGTACACTAGTACACTAACTAGCACACTAACTAGCTACACTAACTAGCACACTAACTAGTACACTAACTAGTACACTAACTAGCACACTAACTAGTACACTAACTAGCACACTAACTAGTACACTAACTAGTACACTAGTACACTAACTAGCACACTAACTAGCACACTAACTAGCACACTAACTAGTACACTAACTAGTACACTAACTAGTACACTAACTAGCACACTAACTAGCACACTAACTAGCACACTAACTAGTACACTAACTAGTACACTAACTAGTACACTAACTAGTACACTAACTAGCACACTAACTAGTACACTAACTAGCACACTAACTAGTACACTAACTAGTACACTAACTAGTCACACTAACTAGTACACTAACTAGTACACTAACTAGCACACTAACTAGTACACTAGTACACTAACTAGCACACTAACTAGCACACTAACTAGCACACTAACTAGTACACTAACTAGTACACTAACTAGTACACTAACTAGCACACTAACTAGCACACTAACTAGCACACTAACTAGTACACTAACTAGTACACTAACTAGTACACTAACTAGCACACTAACTAGCACACTAACTAGCACACTAACTAGCACACTAACTAGTACACTAACTAGCACACTAACTAGCACACTAACTAGTACACTAACTAGCACACTAACTAGCACACTAACTAGCACACTAACTAGTACACTAACTAGTACACTAACTAGTACACTAACTAGTACACTAGCTAGTACACTAACTAGTACACTAACTAGTACACTAACTAGTACACTAACTAGTACACTAACTAGTACACTAACTAGTACACTAACTAGTACACTAGCTAGTACACTAACTAGTACACTAACTAGCACACTAGCTAGTACACTAGCACACTAACTAGTACACTAACTAGTACACTAACTAGCACACTAACTAGTACACTAACTAGTACACTAGCACACTAACTAGTACACTAGCTAGTACACTAACTAGCACACTAACTAGCACACTAACTAGTACACTATAACTAGTACACTAACTAGTACACTACTAGTACCTAGTACACTAACTAGTACACTAACTAGTACACTAACTAGTACACTAACTAGTACACTAGTACACTAGTACACTAACTAGTACACTAACTAGTACACTAACTAGTACACTAACTAGTACACTAACTAGTACACTAACTAGTACACTAACTAGTACACTAACTAGTACACTAACTAGTACACTAGTACACTAACTAGCACACTAACTAGTACACTAACTAGTACACTAACTAGTACACTAGTACACTAACTAGCACACTAACTAGCACACTAACTAGCACACTAACTAGTACACTAGTACACTAACTAGCACACTAACTAGCTACACTAACTAGTACACTAACTAGCACACTAACTAGTACACTAACTAGTACACTAACTAGCACACTAACTAGCACACTAACTAGTACACTAGTACACTAGTACACTAACTAGTACACTAACTAGTACACTAGTACACTAACTAGTACACTAACTAGTACACTAACTAGTACACTAACTAGTACACTAGTACACTAGTACACTAACTAGTACACTAACTAGTACACTAGTACACTAACTAGTACACTAACTAGTACACTAACTAGTACACTAACTAGTACACTAGTACACTAACTAGCACACTAACTAGTACACTAACTAGTACACTAACTAGTACACTAACTAGTACACTAACTAGTACACTAACTAGTACACTAACTAGTACACTAACTAGTACACTAGCACACTAACTAGCACACTAACTAGTACACTAACTAGTACACTACTAGACCTAGCACACTAACTAGCACACTAACTAGTACACTAACTAGCACACTAACTAGCAACTAGTACACTAACTAGCACACTAACTAGCACACTAACTAGCACACTAACTAGCACACTAACTAGTACACTAGCTAGCACACTAACTAGTACACTAGCTAGTACACTAACTAGTACACTAACTAGTACACTAACTAGTACACTAACTAGCACACTAACTAGCACACTAACTAGTACACTAGCTAGCACACTAACTAGTACACTAGCTAGTACACTAACTAGTACACTAACTAGTACACTAACTAGTACACTAACTAGCACACTAACTAGTACACTAACTAGTACACTAACTAGCACACTAACTAGTACACTAACTAGCACACTAACTAGTACACTAACTAGTACACTAACTAGCACACTAGCTAGTACACTAGCTAGTACACTAACTAGTACACTAACTAGTACACTAGCTAGTACACTAACTAGCACACTAACTAGTACACTAACTAGTACACTAGCTAGTACACTAACTAGCACACTAACTAGTACACTAACTAGTACACTAACTAGTACACTAGCTAGTACACTAACTAGCACACTAACTAGTACACTAACTAGTACACTAACTAGCACACTAGCTAGTACACTAACTAGTACACTAGCTAGTACACTAGCACACTAACTAGTACACTAGCTAGTACACTAACTAGCACACTAACTAGTACACTAACTAGTACACTAACTAGCACACTAACTAGTACACTAACTAGTACACTAGCTAGCACACTAACTAGTACACTAGACACTAACTAGTACACTAACTAGTACACTAACTAGCACACTAACTAGAACACTAACTAGTACACTAACTAGTACACTAACTAGCACACTAGCTAGTACACTAACTTAGTACACTAGCTAGTACACTAGCACACTAACTAGTACACTAACTAGTACACTAACTAGCACACTAACTAGTACACTAACTAGTACACTAACTAGCACACTAACTAGTACACTAACTAGTACACTAACTAGCACACTAACTAGTACACTAACTAGCACACTAACTAGTACACTAACTAGTACACTAACTAGCACACTAGCTAGTACACTAGCTAGTACACTAACTAGTACACTAACTAGTACACTAGCTAGTACACTAACTAGCACACTAACTAGTACACTAACTAGTACACCTAGCTAGTACACTAACTAGCACACTAACTAGTACACTAACTAGTACACTAACTAGTACACTAGCTAGTACACTAACTAGCACACTAACTAGTACACTAACTAGTACACTAACTAGCACACTAGCTAGTACACTAACTAGTACACTAGCTAGTACACTAGCTACACTAACTAGTACACTAGCTAGTACACTAACTAGCACACTAACTAGTACACTAACTAGTACACTAACTAGCACACTAACTAGCACACTAACTAGTACACTAGCTAGCACACTAACTAGTACACTAGCACACTAACTAGTACACTAACTAGTACACTAACTAGCACACTAACTAGAACACTAACTAGCACACTAACTAGTACACTAGCACACTAACTAGTACACTAACTAGCACACTAACTAGTACACTAGCTAGTACACTAGCACACTAACTAGTACACTAGCTAGTACACTAGCACACTAACTAGTACACTAACTAGCACACTAACTAGCTACACTAACTAGCACACTAACTAGCACACTAACTAGCACACTAACTAGCAGCACTAACTAGTACACTAACTAGTACACTAACTAGTACACTAACTAGCACACTAACTAGCACACTAACTAGTACACTAACTAGCACACTAACTAGCACACTAACTAGCACACTAACTAGTACAACTAGCACACTAACTAGTACACTAACTAGTACACTAACTAGCACACTAACTAGTACACTAACTAGTACACTAGCACACTAACTAGTACACTAACTAGTACACTAGCCTAGTACACTAGCACACTAACTAGCACACTAGCTAGTACAACTAGCACACTAACTAGTACACTAACTAGTACACTAGTACACTAACTAGTACACTAGCTAGTACACTAACTAGCACACTAACTAGTACACTAACTAGCACACTAACTAGCACACTAGCTAGTACACTAAGCTACACTAACTAGTACACTAACTAGTACACTAACTAGTACACTAACTAGTACACTAACTAGTACACTAACT
>NW_027621161.1:0-39873 GCF_964198595.1 Lampetra fluviatilis
CGTCAGGCACGAGCAAGGAGGTAGGGGGTTGTTTTGCCATCACCATCACCACCATCACCACCTTCATCACCATCACCACCACCTTCATCACCATCATCACCATCACCACCACAACCACCACCACCATCATCACTATCACCACCACCATCATCACCACCACCTTCATCACCATCACCACCACCACCACCTTCATCACCATCAGCACCACCATCTCTACCACCATCACCATCATCACTACCACCACCAACACCACCTTCACCACCATCAGCACCACAACCTCCACCACCTTCATCACCATCAGCACCAAAGACAAAGATCCCCCGTAGAGCCTGAACAGACTGTAGGGGCAAGTGCTGTTAGCGAGCGCCTCTGAAAACCGGCATGGCACACGAGGGGGTGGGTGGCCAGCACCACGCCCGACCGCCTTTGTCTCCCCAGTGGCGATGTTTACACACCGCACCAGGTACTCATTTGAGGCTGAGTTGACTTCGTAGCGCAGCGCGCTAACTGCTACACTACCACTCCCACTATCACGACCGCCACCACCACCATCAACACAACAACCACCGCCACCTCCATCCATCATCACCATCTCTACCACCATCACCATCTCCTACCACCATCACCACCTCCACCCCCACTACCTCCACCATCACCAGCACCATCACCATCTCTGCCACCATCACCACCTCCACCCCCACTACCTCCACCATCACCACCACCATCACCACCTCCACCACCATCATCACCACTACTACTACCGCCACCTCCACCACCATCATCATCTCTACCACCATCACCACCTCCACCCCCCACTACCTCCACCATCACCACCACCATCACCACCGCCACCTCCACCACCATCACCATCTCTACCAACATCACCACCTCCACCCCCACTACCTCCACCATCACCACCACCATCACCACCTCCACCACCATCATCACCAATACTACTGCCACCTCCACCACCATCATCATCTCTACCACCATCACCACCTCCACCCCCACTACCTCCACCATCACCACCACCATCACTACCGCCACCTCCACCACCATCACCATCTCTACCACCATCACTACCTCCACCATCACCACCACCATCACCACCTCCACCACCATCATCACCAATACTACCATCATCACCACTACTACCGCCAACTCCACCGCCATCATCATCTCTACCTCCATCACCACCTCCACCCCCACTACCTCTACCACCACCATCACCACCTCCACCATCACCACCACCATCACCACCGCCACCTGCACCACCATCACCATCTCTACCAACATCACCACCTCCACCCCCACTACCTCCACCATCACCACCACCATCACCACCTCCACCACCATCATCACCAATACTACCGCCACCTCCACCACCATCATCATCTCTACCACCATCACCACCTCCACCCCCACTACCTCCACCATCACCACCACGATCACTACCGCCACCTCCACCACCATCACCATCTCTACCACCATCACTACCTCCACCATCACCACCACCATCACCACCTCCACCACCATCATCACCACTACTACCATCATCACCACTACTACCGCCAACTCCACCGCCATCATCATCTCTACCTCCATCACCACCTCCACCCCCACTACCTCTACCACCACCACCACCACCACCCCTACCACCACCTCCACCACCCCCACCACCTCCACCACCCCCACCACCCCCACCACCACCCCCACCACCACCACCTCCACCACCACCACCCCCACCTCCCCCACCACTACCACCACCACCTCCTCCACCACCACCACCCCCACCACCTCCACCACCACCACCCCCCACCACCTCCACCACCACCACCTCCAACACCCCCACCACCACCACCTCCTCCACCACCACCACCACCACCACCACCTCCACCTCCCCCACCTCCACCACTACCACCTCCACCACCACCACCTCCCCCACCCCCACCACCTCCACCACCCCCACCACCACCACCTCCTCCACCACCACCACTACCACCACCCCCACCACCACCACCCCCACCACCACCATCACCACCACCCCCACCACCACCACCTCCACCACCCCCACCACCACCACCTCCACCACCCCCACCTCCTCCACCACCACCTCCACCACCACCTCCACCTCCCCCACCTCCACCACTACCACCTCCACCACCTCCACCACTACCACCACCACCTCCCCCACCTCCCCCACCACCTCCACCACCCCCACCACCTCCACCACCACCATCACCACCACACCACCACCACCACCTCCACTACCTCCACTACCTCCACCATCACCACCACCTCCACCACCATCAGCACCACCACCTCCACTACCACCAACACCTCCACCACCACCACCTCCACTACCTCCACTACCTCCACCACCACCACTACCACCAACACCTCCACCACCACCACCACCACCAACACCTCCACCACCACCACCACCACCACCACCCCCACCACCACCACCTCCACCACCCCCACCACCACCTCCACTACCACCAACACCTCCACCACCACCACTACCACCAACACCTCCACCACCACTACTACCGCCACCTCCACCGCCATCATCATCTCTACCACCATTACCACCTCCACCCCCACTACCTCCACCACCACCACCACCCCCACCATCACCACCACCACCACCACCACCACCCCACCTCTGGTTGGCATCTCCGTACGACAGGCAGCTGCTGTCTTCGTTGTCGCTAGCGAGACGCTGCGTCCCCCGCCGCTCCTCCTCCTCCTCCTCCACCTCCTCCTCCTCCTCGTCCTCCTCCTCCTCCTCCCCCCCCCCTCCTCCCGCGTGCAGCCCCTCCCGCTCCCCACGCGCCGCTGGGAGCCGGGGCCGGGGGGAGGGGCCGCGGGGTTGACTCCACGTCCGAGTCGGTGCCGCTCTCGCTCAGAGGCACGCCTGCTCCACGCGACACAGCACACCAACACACACAGAGACACGCCTGTGAATGGGTGAGTTGGTGAGTGGGTGAGTGGGTGAGTGGGCGAGTGGGCGAGCGGGTGGGTGAGTGGGTGAGTACGCTAGTGGGTGAGTTGGTGAGTGGGTGAGTACGCTAGTGGGTGAGTGGATGAGTGGGTGAGTGGGTGAGTGGGCGAGCGGGTGGGTGGGTGAGTGGGTGAGTGAGTGGGCTAGTGGGTGAGTTGGTGAGTGGGTGAGTGAGTGGGCTAGTGGGTGAGTGGGTGAGTGGGTGAGTGAGCGAGTGAGTGAGTGGGTGAGTGATTGGGTGAGTTGGTGAGTGGGTGAGTACGCTAGTGAGTGAGTGGGTGAGTGGGTGGGCTAGTGGGTGAGTGGGTGAGTGGGCGAGCGGGTGAGTGGGCGAGCGAGTGGGTGAGCGGGTGGGTGAGTGGGCGAGCGGGTGGGTGGGTGGGTGAGCGAGTGGGTGAGTGGGCGAGCGGGTGAGCGGTTGGGTGAGTGGGCGAGCGGGTGGGTGAGTGGGTGAGTGGGCGAGCGAGTGGGTGAGTGGGCGAGTGAGTGGGTGAGTGGGTGAGTGAGTGGGCCAGCGAGTGGGTGAGTGGGTGAGTAAGTGGGCGAGTGAGTGGGTGAGCGGGTGAGTGGGCGAGTGAGTGGGTGAGTGGGTGAGTGAGTGGGCGAGCGAGTGGGTGAGTGGGTGAGTAAGTGGGCGAGTGAGTGGGTGAGCGGGTGAGTGAGTGGGTGAGTGGGTGAGTGGGCGAGCGGGTGAGCGGGTGGGTGAGTGGGCGAGTGAGTGGGTGAGCGGGTGAGTGAGTGGGTGAGCGGGTGGGTGAGCGGGTGAGCAGGTGGGTGAATGGGCGAGCGGGCGAGCGGCGGTGGGTGAGTGGGTGAGTGGGTGAGTGAGTGGGTGGGCGAGTGAGTGGGTGAGTGGGCGAGTGAGTGAGTGGGCGAGTGGGCGAGCGGGTGGGTGGGTGAGTGGGTGAGTGAGTGGGCTAGTGGGTGAGTTGGTGAGTGGGTGAGTGAGTGGGCTAGTGGGTGAGTGGGTGAGTGGGTGAGTGAGCGAGTGAGTGAGTGGGTGAGTGATTGGGTGAGTGATTGGGTGAGTTGGTGAGTGGGTGAGTACGCTAGTGAGTGAGTGGGTGAGTGGGTGGGCTAGTGGGTGAGTGGGTGAGTGGGCGAGCGGGTGAGTGGGCGAGCGAGTGGGTGAGCGGGTGGGTGAGTGGGCGAGCGGGTGGGTGGGTGGGTGAGCGAGTGGGTGAGTGGGGCGAGCGGGTGAGCGGTTGGGTGAGTGGGCGAGCGGGTGGGTGAGTGGGTGAGTGGGTGAGTGGGCGAGCGAGTGGGTGAGTGGGCGAGTGAGTGGGTGAGTGGGTGAGTGAGTGGGCCAGCGAGTGGGTGAGTGGGTGAGTAAGTGGGCGAGTGAGTGGGTGAGCGGGTGAGTGGGCGAGTGAGTGGGTGAGTGGGTGAGTGAGTGGGCGAGCGAGTGGGTGAGTGGGTGAGTAAGTGGGCGAGTGAGTGGGTGAGCGGGTGAGTGAGTGGGTGAGTGGGTGAGTGGGCGAGCGGGTGAGCGGGTGGGTGAGTGGGCGAGTGAGTGGGTGAGCGGGTGAGTGAGTGGGTGAGCGGGTGGGTGAGCGGGTGAGCAGGTGGGTGAGTGGGCGAGCGGGCGAGCGGGTGGGTGAGTGGGTGAGTGGGTGAGTGAGTGGGTGGGCGAGTGAGTGGGTGAGTGGGCGAGTGAGTGAGTGGGCGAGTGAGTGAGTGGGTGAGTGGGTGAGTGAGTGGGCTAGTGGGTGAGTGGGTGAGTGGGCGAGCGGGTGGGTGGGTGGTTGAGTGGGTGAGTGGGCGAGTGACTGGGCGAGTGGGTGAGTGGGCGAGCGAGTGGGTGAGCCTACGAGCGAAGGGGTTGTCTCCCTCCTCGTCGCTCTGCTCGTCTTCCCCGTCGGACATGAGCAGGTCCTGGTAGAGGACGCTGGAGAGTCGTCCCCTGTCCACCTCGCCTCCTCCTCCACCTCCACCATCTCCTCCTCGCTCCTCATCCTCCTCCTCCACCTAGACAACACACACACACATTGTTAACATACACATCGTACACATACACACACAATGTACACACACACACACCGTACACACACACATCGTACACACACACCGTACACACACACACATTGTACACACACATCTTAGACACACACATTGTACACACACACATTGTACACACACCGTACACACACACACACACCGTACACACACACACATCGTACACACACCGTACACACACACACATTGTACACACACATCTTAGACACACACATTGTACACACACACATTGTACACACACCGTACACACACACACACCATACACACACATACACCGTACACACACACATTGTACACACACCGTACACACACACATTGTACACACACACACACACACCGTACACACACAATGTACACACACACACACCGTACACACACACCGTACACACACACACACCGTACACACACACACACCATACACACACATACACCGTACACACACACATTGTACACACACCGTACACACACACATTGTACACACACACACATCGTACACACACACACCGTACACACACACCGTACACACACACACATCGTACACACACCGTACACACAAACATCGTACACACACACATTGTTAACATACACATCGTACACACACAAACATCGTACACACACACACACCGTACACACACATACACCGTATACACACACCGTACACACACAGACCGTACACACACCGCACACACACACACAGTGTACACACAATGTACACACACACACACACACCGTACACACACCGTACACACACACACCGTACACACACACACACCGTACACACACACAGTGTACACACACACACACCATACACACACACACCGTACACATACACACACAATGTACACACACACACACACCGTACACACACCGTACACACACACACCGTACACACACACAATGTACACACACACACACCGTACACACACACATTGTAAACACACATCGTACACACACACATTGTAAACACACACACACCGTACACACACCATGTACACACACACACACATTGTACACACACACACACACCGTACACACACCATGTACACACACACACATTGTACACACTCCGTACACACACACACACACCGTACACACACCGTACACACACACACCGTACACACACACATCGTACACACACACATCGTACACACACCGTACACACACACACCGTACACACACACACCGTACACACACACATCGTACACACACCGTGTACACACACATCGTACACACACACATCGTACACACACACACATTGTACACACACACATCATTAACATACACACATCGTACACACACACACACCGTACACACACACCGTACACACACACCGTACACACACACCGTACACACACACCGTACACACACACCGTACACACACACACACGTTGTACACACACCGTACACACACACACACCGTACACACACCGTACACACAGTACACACACACAATGTACACACACACAATGTACACACACACACACCGTACACACACACATTGTAAACACACATCGTACACACACATTGTAAACACACACACACCGTACACACACCATGTAAACACACACATATTGTAAACACATACACATCTTACACACACACACCGTACACACACACACACACACATTGTACACACACACCGTACACACACACACATTGTACACACACACACATTGTACACACACACCATACACACACAAACATCGTACACACACACACATCGTACACACACACACACACCGTACACACACACACCGTACACACACACACCGTACACTTACCGTACACACACATATCGTACACACACACACACACACATCGTACACACACCGTACACACACACACATCATACATTACACACACATCGTACACACACACCATAAATACACACACACACTGGACCCACACACACATTGTCACACACCGTACACACACTGCATCATACAAACACACACACGCACACACACACACATCGTACACACACACATCGTACACACACACGCACCATACACACACACACACACTGCATCATACAAACACACACACTGCATCATAAACACACACACACACCGTACACACACCATACACACACATCGTACACACACACACTGTACACACACATCGTACACACACATCGTAAACACACACACACCGTACACACACATCGTACACACACATCGTAAACACACACACACCGTACACACACACCGTACACACACATCGTAAACACACACACACCGTACACACACATCGTACACACACATGGTACACACACACACCGTACACACACACACCGTACACACACACACATTGTACACACACACACCGAGGGGGAGGGTGGGTGAGGAGCGAGTGGGGGGGGGGGGGGGGGGTGGTGAGGAGCGAGTGGGGGGGGTGGTGAGGAGTGGGGGGTGGTGAGTAGCGAGTGGGGGGGTCTGGTGAGTAGTGAGTGGGTGGTGAGTAGCGAGTGGGGGGGGGGGTGGTGAGGAGTGAGTGGGGTGAGGAGCGAGTGGGGGGGGGGTGGTGAGGAGTGAGTGGGGTGAGGAGCGAGTGGGGGGTGGTGAGGAGCGAGGGAGGGGGGTGAGGAGTGGGGGGGGGTGTCTCACCGGTCCGGGTGTTTTGGGCTTGAGGGCCCCTCCCCTCGCGTCCTCCTCGAGGCCCTCAATGTCGATGTCGGAGTCGTCGCCGCGGGGGAACCCACCCAGCAGGTCACCCCCCACCCCAGCCTGGTGCACACACCGTGGGTGGGTGGGTGAGTGAGTGAGTGGGTGAGTTAGTGGGTGGGTGGGTGAGTGAGTGGGTGGGTGAGTGGGTGGGTAGGTGAGTGGATGGGTGGGTGGGTGGGTGGGTGAGTGAGTGGGTGGGTGGGTGAGTGGGTGGGTGAGTGGGTGGGTGGGGGAGTGGGTGGGTGGGGGAGTGGGTGGGTGGGGGAGTGGGTGGGTGGGTGAGTGGGTGAGTTAGTGGGTGAGTGGGTGGGTGAGTGGGTGGGTGGGTGAGTTAGTGGGTGGGTGAGTGGGTGGGTGAGTGTGTGGGTGGGGGAGTGGGTGGATGAGTGGGTGGGTGGGGGAGTGGGTGGGTGGGGGAGTGGGTGGGTGAGTGGGTGGGTGGAGGAGTGGGTGGGTGGAGGAGTGGGTGGGTGGGTGGGTGAGTGGGTGAGTGGGTGGGTGAGTGAATGAGTGGGTGGGTGGGTGAGTGAGTGGGTGGGTGGGCAGGTGAGTGGGTGGGTGAGTGGGTGGGCGGGGGAGTGGGTGGGTGAGTGGGTGGGTGGGTGAGTGGGTGGGTGGGTGAGTGGGTGGGTGGGTGAGTGAGTGGGTGGGTGGGTGAGTGGGTGGGTGGGTGGGGAAGTGGGTGGGTGAGTGGGTGGGTGAGTGGGTGAGTGGGTGGGTGGGTGAGTGGGTGGGTGGGGGAGTGGGTGGGTAGGTGGGTCGGTGAGTGAGTGGGTGGGTGGGTGGGTGAGTGGGTGGGTGAGTGGGTGGGTGAGTGGGTGGGTGGGTGAGTGGGTGGGTGGGGGAGTGGGTGGGTGAGTGGGTGGGCGGGTGGGTGGGTGAGTGGGGGGGTGGGGGAGTGGGTGAGTTGGTGGGGGAATGGGTGGGTGAGTGGGTGGGTGAGTGGGTGGGTGAGTTAGTGAGTGGGTGGGTGGGGGAGTGGGTGGGTGGGTAGGTGGGTCGATGAGTGGGTGGGTGAGTGGGTGGGTGGGCGGGTGGGTGAGTGGGTGGGTGGGCGGGCGGGTGAGTGGGTGGGCGGGTGGGTGGGTGAGTTGGTGGGTGAGTGGGCGGGTGGGTGGGTGGGTGAGTTGGTGGGTGAGTTGGTGGGTGAGTTGGTGGGTGAGTGGGTGGGCGGGTGGGTGGGCGGGTGAGTTGGTGAGTGGGTGGGCGGATGGGTGGGTGGGTGAGTTGGTGGGTGAGTGGGCGGGTGGGTGGGTGGGTGAGTGGGTGAGTGGGTGGGTGGATGAGTGGGTGAGTGGGTGGGTGAGTTGGTGGGTGAGTTGGTGGGTGAGTGGGTGGGCGGGTGGGTGGGTGGGCGGGTGAGTGGGTGAGTGGGTGGGTGGATGAGTGGGTGAGTGGGTGGGTGAGTGGGTGGGCGAGTGGGCAGGTGAGTTAGTGGGTGGGTGGGCGGGTGAGTTAGTGGGTGGGTGAGTTAGTGGGTGGGTGGGTGAGTTAGTGGGTGAGTGTGCGGGTGAGTGGGTGTCTGCTCACCTGTCTGGGTCGGTGAGTAGGAGCGGGGTGGCTGGACCGGGGGCTGCTTGTACCCTCACCATCACCATCGCCATCACCATCACCATCGCCATCACCATCGCCATCACCATCGCCATCGAACCCAAAGTGCAGGTGGTCGTGGGAAGCACTCAGACTGCCACCATCACCATCCTGCACACAGACAAGGACTTAAGCACGTGTCTGTGTGTGTGTGTCTGTGTGTGTGTCTGACTGTGTTCGGCTGTGTGTGTGTGACTGTCTGTGTGTGTGTCTGACTGTGTTTGGCTGTGTGTGTGTGACTGTGTGTCTATCTGTGTGTGTGTCTGACTGTGTTTGGCTGTGTGTCTGACTGTGTTCGGCTGTGTGTGTGTGACTGTGTGTCTATCTGTGTGTGTGTGTCTGACTGTGTTTGGCTGTGTGTGTGACTGTGTGTCTGTGTGTGTGTGTGTGTCTGTAGTGTGTGTGTGTGTGACTGTGTGTCTGTGTGTGTGACTCTGTGTGTGTGTGTGACTGTGTGTGTGTGTGAGACTGTATGTCTGTGTGTGTGTCTGTGTGTGTGTGTCTGTCTGTCTGTGTGTGTGTGTGGCTGTCTGTGTGTCTGTGTTTGTGTGCCTGTGTGTGTGTGAGACTGTATGTCTGCCTGTGTGTGTCCGACTGTGTTTGGCTGTGTGTGTGTGACTGTGTGTGTGTGTCTGTGTGTGTGACTGTGTGTGTGACTGTGTGTGTGTCTGTGTGTGTCTGTGTGTGTCTGACTGTGTTTGGCTGTGTGTGTGTGACTGTGTGTGTGTGACTGTGTGTGTGTCTGTGTGTGTGACTGTGTGTGTGTGTCTGTGTGTGTGTGTCTGTGTGTGTGTGACTGTGTGTGTGTCTGTGTGTGTGTGACTGTGTGTTTGTCTGTGTGTGTCTGACTGTGTTTGGCTGTGTGTGTGACTGTGTGTGTGTGACTGTGTGTCTGTGTGTGTGTGTCTGTGTGTGTGTCTGTGTGTGTCTGTGTGTGTGTGTCTGTGACTGTGTGTGTGTCTGTGTGTGTGTCTGTGTGTGTGTTCTGTGTGTGTGTGACTGTGTGTGTGACTGTGTGTGTGTGACTGTGTGTGTGTGTGTGACTGTCTGTGTGTGTCTGTGACTGTGTGTGTGTCTGTGTGTGTGTCTGTGTGTGTGACTGTGTGTGTGTGTGACTGTGTGTGTCTGTGTGTGTGTAACTGTGAAACTGTGCGTATCTGTGTGTAACTGTGCGTGTGTGACTGTGTGTGTGTCTGTGTGTGTCTGTGTGGCTGTCTGTGTGTCTGTGTTTGTGTGCCTGTGTGTGTGTGAGACTGTATGTCTGCCTGTGTGTGTCCGACTGTGTTTGGCTGTGTGTGTGTGACTGTGTGTGTGTGTGTCTGTGTGTGTGACTGTGTGTGTGTCTGTGTGACTGTGTGTGTGTCTGTGTGTGTCTGTGTGTGTGTGACTGTGTGTGTGTCTGTGTCTGTGTGTGTCTGTGTGTGTCTGACTGTGTGTGTGTAACTGTGTGTATCTGTGTGTAACTGTGCGTGTGTGTCTGTGTCTGTGTGTGTGTCTGTGTGTGTGTGGGGAGCGGTGGTGTAGTGGTTAGCGCTACGCTGCGCTACGAACCCGGCGACCCGAGTTCGATTCCCGCTCACGGCCAACACCGGTGGTGACGATTATCAGAACCGGTTCTGGGCCTCCCCTAGGTCGACTCAGCCTCAAATGAGTACCTGGTGCGGTGTGTAAACATCGCCACTGGGGAGACAAAGGCGGCCGGGCGTGGTGCTGGCCACCCACCCACTCGTGTGCCACAGTGCCGGTAGCCTTCACAGGCGCTGCTGCTGCTACTCGCTAACTACACTTGCCCCTGCAGTGTGTTTGAGGCTACACGGGGGATCTTTGAGTTGGTGTGCCACTGAGTGACTGACTGAGTGAGTGAGTGGGTGAGTGAGTGAGCGAGTGAGCGGGTGAGTGAGTGGGTGAGTGTGCGGGTGAGCGAGCGGGTGAGCGAGCGGTGTGAGTGAGCGTGTGAGTGAGCGTGTGAGTGAGTGGGTGAGTGTGTGAGTGAGAGGGTGAGCGTGTGGGTGAGCGTGCGGGTGAGTGTGTGAGTGAGTGTGCGGGTGAGTGGGTGAGTGAGTGAGTGTGTGGGTGAGTGTGTGAGTGGGTGAGCATGTGGGTGAGCGTGTGGGTGAGTGTTGGAGTGAGTGGGTGAGCGGGTGAGTGTGTGGGTGAGTGTGTGGGTGAGCGTGTGGGTGAGCGTGTGGGTGAGTGGGTGAGCGAGGGTGTCCACCTGCAGTGGCGGCGTGCTGCCCGCTACCTCCAGGCTGTCGTACTCGGCAGCGTCCAGCGCCGCTTCCTTGGCGGCCGAGATGTCTGTCTCCAGCACGGCCAGGTGCTCCTCGTACTGCACAGACACAAACACACATACACACATACACACACTCACTCATACATACACACACACACTCACACACACAAACACTCACACACTCACTCACTCACACACTCACTCACTCACACTCACTCACACTCACACACTCACTCACACACTCACTCACACACTCACTCACACACTCACACACTCACTAGTCACTCAGTAGCTCACTCACTCAGTCACCCACTCACTCACACACTAGCTCGCTCGCCCGCCCGCCCCGCCCCGCTCGCTCGCTCACCCGCCCGCTCGCCCACCCGCCCACCCCGCTCGCTCGCCCGTTCACTCGCTCACCCACTCACTGAACCACTCAATTACCCACTCACTCGCTCACCCTCTCACTCACCGACCCACTCGACCAACTCACCCACCCACCCACTTGCTCGCTCACCCACTCGCCCCCCCCAGCGCTCACCCACACGGCTCACCCCAGGCGCTGTGACCTGTGACCTCACCTCGGCGAGGGTCAGCTGACACACGCTGTGACCTGTGACCTCACCTCGGCGAGGGTCAACTGACACACGCTGTGACCTGTGACCTGTGACCTCACCTCGGCGAGGGTCAGCTGACACACGCTCACAATCTCCTCGGCTGTCTTCGTGTAGCTGCTCTCCGCTCCTTCACAACAACAACAACATCAACAACAGCAACATCAACAACAGCAACAACAACAACAGCAACAACAACAACACAACAACAACAACATCATCAACAACAACATCAACAACATCAACAACAACAGCAACAACATCAACAACAACAGCAACAACAACATCAACAACAACAGCAACAACAACATCAACAGCAACAACAGCAACAACAACAGCAACATCAACAACAACAACAGCAACAACATCAACAACAACAGCAACAACAACAACATCAACAACAACAACAGCAACAACAACATCAACAACAACAGCAACAACAGCAACAACAACATCAACAACAGCAACAACAACAGCAACAACATCATCAACAACATCAACAACAACAGCAACATCAACAACAACAGCAACACAACAACAAAACAACAACAACATCAACAACAGCAGCAGCAACAACAGCAACAACAACATCAACAACAACATCATCAACAACATCATCATCAACAACAACATCATCAACAACAACAACAACAGCAACAACAACAGCAACAACAACAACAGCAACAACAACAACACAACAACAACAAAACAACAACATCAACAACAGCAGTAAGTAGTAGTAACAACATCATCATCACCACCATCATCACCACCATCAGTAGTAGTAGTAGCAGTAGTAGCAGTAGTAGCAGCAGTAGTAGTAGTAGCAGTAACAACATCATCATCATGACCACCATCAGTAGTAGTAGTAGCAGTATTAGCAGTAGTAGTAGTAGTAGCAGCAGTAGTAGCAGCAGTAACAACATCATCATCATCATCATCACCACCATCAGTAGTAGTAGCAGCAGTAGTAGCAGTAGCAGTAGTAGCAGTAGTAGTAGTAGCAGTAACAACATCATCATCATCACCACCATCAGTAGTAGTAGTAGCAGCAGTAGTAGCAACATCATCATCAGCATCATCATCATCACCACCATCAGTAACAGCAGCAACAGCAGTAGTAGTAGTAGTAGCAGCAGTAGTAGTAGTAGTATTAGTAGCAGTAGTAGCAGTAGTAGTAGCAGTAGTAGTAGCAGTAGTAATAGCAGCAGCAGTAGTAGTAGTATTAGTAGCAGTAGTAGCAGTAGTAGTAGCAGTAGTAGTAGCAGTAGTAATAGCAGCAGCAGTAGTAGTAGTATTAGTAGCAGCAGTAGTAGTAGCAGTAGTAGTAGCAGTTGCAGCAGCAGTAACAGCAGTAGTAGTAGCAGCAGTAGCAGCAGCAGCAGTAGCAGCAGTAGTAGCAGTAGTAGTAGCAGCAGCAGCAGTAGTAGTAGCAGCAGTAGCAGTAACAACAGCAGCAGCAGCAGTAACAGCACCATCATCATAATCAGTAACAGCAGTAGTACCGCCAGCATCATCATCATCAGTAACAGCAGTATCATCATCATCATCAGTAACAGCAGTATCATCATCATCATCATCAACAGCAGCAGCAGTATCATCATAATCATCAGTAACAGCAGTATCATCTCATCAGTAACAGCAGTATCATCATCATCAGTAACAGCAGTATCATCATCATCAGTAACAGCAGTAGTACCATCAGCATCATCATCAACAGCAGCAGCAGCAGTATCATCATCATCAGTAACAGCAGTAACAACAGCATCATCATCAGTAACAGCAGCAGCAGTATCATCAGCATCATCATCATCATCAGTAGCAGCATCATCAGCAGCATCATCAACATCAGCATCATCATCAGCAACATCATCAGCATCATCATCTTCAGCATCATCATCATCAACATCATCATCACCATCATCATCAACATAATCATCAACATAATCATCAGCATCATCATCATCATCAGCAACATCATCAGCATCATCATCATCATCATCAGCAACATCATCAGCATCATCAGCATCATCATCATCAGCAGCATCATCATCAGCATCATCATCATCAGCAGCATCATCATCATCACCATCATCAACATCATCATCATCAGCATCAACACCATCACCATCATCATCACCATCATCATCACCATCATCATCACCATCATCATCAGGGCAATGGTGAGTATGTGGTGAGGGTGAGTCTGTGGTGAGTCTGTGGTGAGTCTGTGGTGAGTCTGTGGTGAGTCTGTGGTGAGTGTGTAAGTCTGTGGTGATAGTGGCTGTGGTTGTCACCGTTGTACTTGACGCTGTTGGACAGGATGAGGCTATGGTGAGGGTGAGTCTGTGGTGAGTGTGTGGTGAGTGTGTGGTGAGTGGCTGTGGTTGTCACCGTTGTACTTGACGCTGTTGGACAGGACGAGGGTGAGTCTGTGGTGAGTCTGTGGTGAGTGTGGTGAGGGTGAGTCTGTGGTGAGTGTGTGGTGAGGGTGAGTGTGTGGTGAGGGTGAGTGTGTGGTGGCTGTGGTTGTCACCGTTGTACTTGACGCTGTTGGACAGGACGAGGCGCACGTCAGAGATGAACTGCTCCCGGTTCTGGTACAGGTGCTTGGCGATGTTCTGCACAAAGACACAGGTCCCCCAGGTAGCCTTCAGCAAGCTGCAGGGCCAAGTGCTGATGGCGAGCAGCGCCCCACCCACCCCGCTCACTCACTCACTCACTCACCCACCCACCCACTCACTCACTCACCCACCCATCCACTCACTCACTAACTCACCCACCCATCCACTCGCCCACCTACTCACCCACCCATCCACTCGCCCACCTACTCACCCACCCACCCACTCACTGACCCACCCTCTCACCCACCCACTCACCACCCACCAAAACTCACCCATCCGCTCACCCGCCCGCCCACTCGCCCGCCCACTCACCCGCCCACCCACCCACTCACCCACCCACCCACCCACCCACCCACTCACCCACTCACTCACTCACCCACTCACTCACTCACCCACTCACTCACTCACCCACCCACCCACCCACTCACTCACCCACACTGTCACCCACCCACTCACCCACTCACCCACACTGTCACCCACTCACTCACTCACCCACTCACTCACCCACTCACTCACCCACCCACTCACCCACCCACTCACTCACCCACACTGTCACCCACCCACTCACCCACACTGTCCACCCACTCACTCACTCACCCACTCACTCACTCACTCGATAACCCACCCACACTGTGCGGGAGGGGTAGACGTGGGGGAGGGGTGGACGTGGTGGAGGGGTGGACGTGGTGGAGGGGTGGACGCGGGGGAGGGGTGGACGTGGGGGAGGGGTGTACGTGGGGGAGGGGTGGACGCGGGGGAAGGGTGGACGTGGGGGGAGGGGTGTACGTGGTGGAGGGGTGGACGCGGGGGAGGGGTGGACGCGGGAGAGGGGTGGACGTGGGGGAGGGGTGGACGCGGGGGCGGGGTGGACGCGGGGGCGGGGTGGACGTGGGGGAGGGGTGGACGTGGGGGAGGGGTGGACGCGAGGGAGGGGTGGACGTGGGGGCAGGGTGGACGTGAGTGGTGGACCTTGCGCAGCGTGTCCAGGTCCATGGGCGCCACGATCACCTTGTAGTAGTCGGGGATGAACTTCTTGTTCACCGGGTGGTGGAACGGCCACGACTGGGGGTGGACAATGTGGAGGTGGTGGTGGAGGTGGTGGTAGAGGTGGTGGTGGAGGTGGTGGAGATGGTGGAGGTGGTGGTGGTGGAGGTGGTGGTGGTGATGGTGGTGGTGGAGGAGGTGACGGTGGTGGTGAAGGTGGTGGAGGTGGTGGTGGAGGTGGTGGTGGTGGTGGTGGTGGAGGTGATGGTGGTGGAGGTAGAGATGGTGGTGGAGGTGGTGGTGGAGGTGGTGGTGGAGGTGGTGGTGGAGGTGGTGATGGAGGTGGTGGTGGTGGTGGAGGTGATGGTGGTGGAGGTGGTGATGGTGGTGGAGATGGTGGTGGTGGTGGAGGTGTTGGAGGTGGTGGTGGTGGAGGTAGTGGGGGTGGAGGTGGTGGTGGAGGTGGTGGTGGTGGAGGCGGTGGAGGTGGTGGTGGAGGTGGTGGAGGTGGTGGTGGAGGTGGTAGAGATGGTGGTGGAGGTGGTGGTGGAGGTGGTGGTGGAGGTGGTGGTGGAGGTGGTGGTGGTGATGGAGGTGGTGGTGGTGGTGGAGGTGATGGTGGTGGAGGTGGTGATGGTGGTGGAGGTGGAGGTGTTGGAGGTGGTGGTGGAGGTAGTGGGGGTGGAGGTGGTGGTGGAGGTGGTGGTGGTGGAGGCGGTGGAGGTGGTGGTGGTGGTGGAGGTGGTGGTGGTGGAGGTGGTGGTGGAGGTGGTGGTGGAGGTGGTGGTGGTGGTGGAGGTGGTGGTTGTGGTGGAGGTGGTGGAGGTGGTGGAGGTGGTGGAGATGGTGGTGATGGTGGAGGAGGTGATGGTGGTGGTGGAGGAGGTGGTGGTGGAGGTGGTGGTGGAGGTGGTGGTGGTGGTGGTGGTGATGGTGGTGGTGGAGGTGGTGATGGTGGTGGAGGAGGTGGTGGTGGAGGTGGTGGTGGTGGTGGAGATGGTGATGGTGGTGGAGGAGGTGGTGGTGGTGGAGATGGTGGTGGAGGTGGTGGTGAAGGAGATGGAGAGAGATAGGCAGACACACATTCAATAGAGACCTCCCTGCTTACACCATCTCTATCTCCTCCACCTCCCCCACCTCATCCTCCCCCTCCTCCTCCACCTCCTCCTCCTCCACCTCCTCTCTCCACCTTCTCCACCTCCTCCACCTCCTCCACCTCCTCCTCCCCCACCACCACCACCACCTCCACCTCCACCACCACCACCACCCTCCACCACCACCTCTCCCTCCTCCACCTCCTCCTCCACCTCCACCTCCTCCTCCACCTCCTCCTCCACCCCCTCCTCCTCCACCTCCTCCTCCTCCTCCTCCTCCCCCCCTCCTCCTCCTCCTCCACCTCCCCAACCTTCCCCTCCCCCACGACCTCCCCCCCTCCCCCCCCACCTCCCCCCCCCACGACCCCCACCTCAGGCACGGCCATCATCTTCTGCGTGACGATGTTGTCCAGGATGAATGAGAAAGCCACTTGGTCGTCGTCATCCAGCAGCGGGTTGATGGCCTTCTCCAGACGGGCAAGACGGTCCTCTTTCTACACACAGTACATACAGTACACACAGTACACATACAGTACACATACAGTACACACAGTGTACACACACAGTACACACAGTGCACATACAGTACACACAGTGCACATACAGTACACACAGTACACACATACAGTACACAGATTACACACACAGTACACACAGTACACATACAGTACACACAGTACACACACAGTACACACACACACAGTACACACACACACAGTACACACACACAGTACACACACACACACAGTACACACACACACAGTACACACACACACACAGTACACACACACACACAGTACACACACACAGTACACACACACACACAGTACACACACACACAGTACACACACACCGTACACACACTGAGTGGTGGTGGAGCTGAGTGGTGGTGGAGCTGATGGTGGTGGAGCTGATGGTGGAGCTGAGTGGTGGAGCTGAGTGGTGGTGGAGCTGAGTGGTGGTGGAGCTGATGGTGGAGCTGAGTGGAGGTGGAGCTGAGTGGAGGTGGAGCTGATCGGTGGTGGAGCTGATGGTGGAGCTGAGTGGTGGTGGAGCTGAGTGGTGGTGGAGCTGATGGTGGAGCTGAGTGGTGGTGGAGCTGATGGTGGTGGAGCTGATGGTGGAGCTGAGTGGAGGTGGAGCTGAGTGGAGGTGGAGCTGAGTGGTGGTGGAGCTGATGGTGGAGCTGAGTGGTAGTGGAGCTGAGTGGTGGTGGAGCTGAGTGGTGGTGGAGCTGAGTGGAGGTGGAGCTGATGGTGGAGCTGAGTGGTGGTGGAGCTGAGTGATGGTGGAGCTGAGTGGTGGTGGAGCTGAGTGGTGGTGGAGCTGAGTGGAGGTGGAGCTGAGTGGTGGTGGAGCTGAGTGGTGGTGGAGCTGAGTGGTGGTGGAGCTGAGTGGAGGTGGAGCTGAGCGGTGGTGGAGCTGAGCGGTGGTGGAGCTGAGTGGTGGTGGAGCTGAGTGGAGGTGGAGCTGAGTGGAGGTGGAGCTGAGTGGTGGTGGAGCTGAGTGATGGTGGAGCTGAGTGGTGGTGGAGCTGAGTGGTGGTGGAGCTGAGTGGTGGTGGAGCTGATGGTGGAGCTGAGAGATGGTGGAGCTGAGTGGTGGTGGAGCTGAGAGATGGTGGAGCTGATGGTGGTGGAGCTCACCTCTCTAAACCTCTGGTCACAGAGATCCAACATGGACTGGGCCGTCTGTGTCAGGGGATGCTTTGCACCTGAGGACAGAGACACACGGAGACACAGAGACACAGTGAGACACAGACACAGAGAGAGACACAGACACAGAGAGAGACACAGAGACACGGAGAGACACAGACACAGTGAGACACAGAGAGAGACAGAGAGACACAGAGACACAGTGAGACACAATGAGACACAGACACAGAGAGAGACACAAACACAGAGAGAGACACAGAGACACGGAGAGACACAGAGACACAGAGAGAGACACGGAGACACAGAGCGACAGTGAGACACAGACACAGAGAGAGACACACACAGAGACACACGGAGACACAGAGACACAGTGAGACACAGACACAGAGACACAGAGACACACAGACACGGAGACACAGTGAGACACAGTGAGACACAGACACAGAGAGAGACACAGACACAGAGAGAGACACAGAGACACGGAGAGACACGGAGAGACACGGAGAGACACAGAGACACGGAGACACAGAGAGAGACACGGAGACAGTGAGACACAGTGAGACACAGACACAGAGAAAGAGACACAGAGAGAGACACACAGAGAGACACATAGAGAGACACAGGGACATACACAAAGACACAGAGACGCAGAGAGGCATACAGACACAGAGACACACAGAGACACGAAGACACAGAGAAAGCTAGTCAAGGAGGTCAAGATGCCCAGGCTAGTCAAGGTTGCCCAGGCTAGTCAAGGAGGTCAAGGTTGCCCAGGCTAGTCAAGGGTGCCCAGGCTAGTCAAGGTTGCCCAGGCTAGTCAAGGAGGTCAAGGTTGCCCAGGCTAGTCAAGGTTGCCCAGGCTAGTCAAGGAGGTCAAGGTTGCCCAGGCTAGTCAAGGTTGCCCAGGCTAGTCAAGGTTGCCCAGGCTAGTCAAGGTTGCCCAGGCTAGTCAAGGTTGTCCAGGCTAGTCAAGGCTGCCCAGGCTAGTCAAGGTTGCCCAGGCTAGTCAAGGAGGTCAAGGTTGCCCAGGCTAGTCAAGGTTGCCCAGGCTAGTCAAGGTGCCCAGGCTAGTCAAGGTGCCCAGGCTAGTCAAGGAGGTCAAGGTGCCCAGGCTAGTCAAGGAGGTCAAGGTGCCCAGGCTAGTCAAGGAGGTCAAGGTTGCCCAGGCTAGTCAAGGAGGTCAAGGTTGCCCAGGCTAGTCAAGGTTGCCCAGGCTAGTCAAAGAGGTCAAGGTGCCCAGGCTAGTCAAGGAGGTCAAGGTTGCCCAGGCTAGTCAAAGAGGTCAAGGTGCCCAGGCTAGTCAAGGAGGTCAAGATTGCCCAGGCTAGTCAAGGAGGTCAAGGTGCCCAGGCTAGTCAAGGAGGTCAAGGTTGCCCAGGCTAGTCAAGGAGGTCAAGGTTGCCCAGGCTGCCGCCCCCCCCGCACCGTTGTAGGTGGCGCTGTTCTTGACGATGACCTCCACGTGCTCACGGAACTCGTCGCGCGAGTGGTAGGCCCGGCCCCGCAGATGCTCCCGCATGCTCTGCAGGTCCATGGGGCGCGTCACCACGCGGTAGTAATCCTTCACCTGCTTGGCGCTCACCGCCGCGTGGAACGGGTACGTCTGCACGGGGAGGGGGGGGTGACGGGGGTCGGGCGGTGCGGCGTCACGAGGTGTCGGATGTCGCCCGCGCGGACGAATGAGCCCCATCCACACGTCCACCCACTCACCCACTCACCCACTCACTCACACATCCACCCACCCACTCACCCACCCACACACTCACTCACCAACCCACCCACACACTCACTCACTCACCCACCCACCCACACACTCACCCACCCACTCACTCACCCACTCACTCACTCATCCACTCACTCACTCACTCACCCACCCACACACTCACTCACTCACTCACCCACCCACCCACACACTCACCCACTCACTCACTCACCCACCCACCCACTCACCCACTCACCCACCCACCCACTCACCCACTCACCCACCCACTCACTCACCCATCCACTCACTCACCTACCCACTCACCCAGCCACTCACCCACCCACTCACCCACCCATACATCCACTCACCCACCCACTCAATCACCCACCCACTCAATCACCCACCCATACATCCACTCACCCACCCACCCTCCCACAAATCCACCCACCCACCCTCCCACACGTACACCCACCCACACGTCCACTCACCCACCCATCCACTCACTCACCCAAACACCCACCCACTCACCCACTCACTCACCCACCCACTCACCCACCCACTCACCCACCCATCCACTCACTCACCCAAACACCCACCCACTCACCCACTCACTCACCCACCCACTCACCCACCCACTCACCCACCCATCCACTCACTCACCCACTCACTCACCCACCCACTCACTCACTCACCCACCCACACACTCACCCACTCACTCACCCACTCACCCACCCACCCACTCACTCACCCACTCACTCACCCACCCACACGTCCACCCACTCACCCACTCACCCACCCACTCACCCACCCATCCACTCACTCACCCATCCACTCACTCACCCACTCACTCACCCACTCACTCACCCACTCACTCACCCACCCACACGTCCGCCCACTCACTCACCCACTCACTCACATGTCCACCCACCCACTCACATGTCCACCCACCCACTCACACGTCCACCCACCCACACGTCCACCCACCCACATGTCCACCCACCCACACGTCCACCCACCCACCCACACGTCCACCCACCCACCCACACGTCCACCCACCCACCCACACGTCCACCCACCCACCCACACGTCCACCCACCCACCCACTCACCCACCCACCCACTCACCCACCCACCCACTCACTCACTCACTCACCCACCCACCCACGCACCCACCCACCCACGCACCCACCCACACGTCCACCCACCCACACGTCCACCTACAAGTCCACCCACACGTCCACCCACACGTCCACCCACACGTCCACCCTCAAGTCCACCCTCACGTCCACCCACACCCACGTTGGGCAGGTCTCGCAGGTCGTTGAGGATGCCCTCCAGCACGGTGGAGAGCGTCACCACGGGGTCCGTGCGGCGCCGGTGGATCGACTTGTTGGGCCGCTGCTCACCCCACACACACAGACACACAGTGTAGTGTATAGTGTAGTGTATAGTGTAGTGTATAGTAGTGTAGTGTATAGTGTAGTGTATAGTGTAGTGTAGTGTGTAGTGTATAGTGTAGTGTAAAGTGTAGTGGTGTATAGTGTAGTGTAGTGTATAGTGTAGTGTATAGTGTATAGTGTAGTGTATAGTGTAGTGTGTATAGTGTAGTGTGTATAGTGTAGTGTGTAGTGTAGCGTATAGTGTAGTGTATAGTGTAGTGTATAGTGTAGTGTATAGTGTAGTGTATAGTGTAGTGTATAGTGTAGTGTATAGTAGTGTAGTGTATAGTAGTGTAGTGTATAGTGTAGTGTATAGTGTAGTGTAGTGTGTAGTGTATAGTGTAGTGTAAAGTGTAGTGGTGTATAGTGTAGTGTAGTGTATAGTGTAGTGTATAGTGTATAGTGTAGTGTATAGTGTAGTGTGTATAGTGTAGTGTGTATAGTGTAGTGTGTAGTGTAGCGTATAGTGTAGTGTATAGTGTAGTGTATAGTGTAGTGTATAGTGTAGTGTAGTGTGTAGTGTATAGTGTAGTGTATAGTGTATAGTAGTGTATAGTGTAGTGTGTAGTGTATAGTGTAGTGTATAGTGTAGTGTAGTGTGTAGTGTATAGTGTAGTGTATAGTGTAGTGTGTAGTGTATAGTAGTGTATAGTGTAGTGTATAGTGTAGTGTATAGTGTAGTGTATAGTGTAGTGTATAGTGTAGTGTAGTATGTAGTGTAGTGTAAAGTGTAGTGTAGTGTGTAGTGTAGTGTGTAGTGTATAGTGTAGTGTATAGTGTAGTGTATAGTGTAGTGTAGTGTATAGTGTAGTGTATAGTGTAGTGAATAGTGTAGTGTATAGTGTAGTGTAGTGTGTAGTGTAGTGTATAGTGTAGTGTATAGTGTAGTGTATTGTAGTGTATAGTGTAGTGTGTAGTGTAGTGTATAGTGTAGTGTAGTGTGTAGTGTATAGTGTAGTGTATAGTGTAGTGTGCAGTGTATAGTGTAGTGTATAGTGTAGTGTATAGTGTAGTGTATAGTGTAGTGAATAGTGTAGTGTATAGTGTAGTGTGTAGTGTATAGTAGTGCAGTGTATAGTGTAGTGTATAGTGTAGTGTATAGTGTAGTGTGTAGTGTAGTGTATAGTGTAGTGTATCGTGTAGTGCAGGGGTCGGCAACCTGCGGCTCCGGAGCCGCATGCGGCTCTTTTGAACCTTGACCGCGGCTCCGGGGCGGATGCTAGCGAGGGGAGGAGGCGCACTGTGACACCTGCTCTGGCGTTGCCGCTGCTGACAGGTCGCCGCTCCGCTCCACACTGCCCGCCCGGTGACAGGCAATAACGTTGCCGTTGCTTTGTCACATGTTTGGAAGAAGTAAAAACCTTCCTGGGCAGCAAAGAGCTCACCTTTGCTGAGCTGGAACAGCCAGAGTGGCTGGAAAAATTACATTTTATGGTAGACATGACAGCACATCTAAACACGCTAAATACAACCCTTCAGGGGAAAGGAGGCACATCCCTGCACATGCTGGAGGAGGTTTTGGCATTCGAGCGCAAGTTGACAGTGTTTGTCAAAGATTTACAGAGAGGTACACTGTCTCACTTTCCCTCTTTGAGAGAGTTCAAACAAAGTCATGATACGATAAATTTGGAATATTTCAAGTCTGCAATCACCACAATGCAAAGTTCGTTTGGGAAACGATTCTGTGAGTTCAGAGAGGAAAAAACGACATTATCCTTCCCTGTCACTCCCCTGGCGATCGATCCATCCCTATTGAATATGACTGCATTTACAGGTGTAAGTCAACCTGATCTTGAGATGGAACTGGCCGATATAGCCGACAAAGATATATGGGTGTCCAAGTTCAAATGCTTGACCGCTACTCTTGAGGATGTTGCCCGTCAGAAGGCCATTCTGGCTCAGAATCATAAATGGAGTGATATTGAAAACCTTCCCAAACAGGACAAACTTGTATTCGAAACATGGAATGCCATCCCCAACACTTATATAAATATGAAAAAGTATGCATTTGGAGTCCTGTCGATCTTCGGCTCCACATATGTATGTGAGCAGGTCTTCTCCAACATGAACTATATTAAAAACAAACATCGATCACGCCTCACAGATGACAGCTTGCAAGCCTGTGTGAAAATGAAGGTGACGTCTTACAGCCCTGATGTGCAGACACTGTGCACTGAGGTTCAGGAGCAAAAATCCCATTAACCAGGTAATTTAGCTATTAATTTGCAAAAATATATTTTACATTGTTAAGTGAAAAAGTCCTTTTTTTATTCAGATTGACAGCTGACTGCACGGTCCTGTATATAGCAATAAGGTAAGAAACAATATATGCAGTGTTATATTTGTTTTAAATGTTGCAATGGTTTTGCGGCTCCCAGTTTATTTTTTCCTTCGGAAACGGGTCCAAGTGGCTCTTTATGTCTTAAAGGTTGCAGACCCCTGGTGTAGTGTATAGTGTAGTGTATAGTGTATAGTGTAGTGTATAGTGTAGTGTAGTGTATAGTGTAGTGTAGTGTATAGTGTAGTGTATAGTGTAGTGTATAGTGTAGTGTATAGTGTAGTGTATAGTGTAGTGTATAGTGTATAGTGTAGTGTATAGTGTGGTGTATAGTGTAGTGTGTAGAGGTGACGCACGTTGAGGTAGTCGCAGTGCAAGGTGGACGGAGTTCGTTTCTTCTTCTTCTGCGGCGCCGGCGGCTTCGGGAACTTGAGCACCAGCGAGAGACGGCGTACCTCATCCGCACTGACACACAGACACAGTCAAAGGTCCCCCGTGTAGCCTCAACAGACTGTTGGGGCAAGTGCTGTTAGCGAGTAGCACCTACACAGACAAAGATCCCCCGTGTAGCCTCAACAAACTGTTGGGGCAAGTGCTGTTAGCGAGTAGCACCTACACAGACAAAGATCCCCCGTGTAGCCTCAACAAACTGTTGGGGCAAGTGCTGTTAGCGAGTAGAACCTACACAGACAAAGATCCCCCGTGTAGCCTCAACAGACTGTCGGGGCAAGTGCTGTTAGCGAGTAGCACCTACACAGACAAAGATCCCCCGTGTAGCCTCAACAGACTGTAGGGGCAAGTGCTGTTAGCGAGCACCTGTGAAGGCCGGAACGGCACACGAGGGGGTGGGTGGCCAGCACCACGCCCGACCGCCTTTGTCTCCCCAGCGGCGATGTTTACACATCGCACCAGGTACTCATTTGAGGCTGAGTCGACCTAGGAGAGATCCAGGACCGGTTCAGATAATCGTCACCGGTGTTTGCCGTGAGTGGGAATCGAACTCGGGTCACCGGGTTCGTAGCGCAGCGTAGCGCTAACCGCTACACTATCACTCCCCACACATGCAGACACACACACACAGACACACACACAGACACACAACAACAACAACCGCCATTCGCCACTAAGTGGCCGTGACATCATCACGACGCTTGTGCCAGGCCATGTGCACCTTGAGGCTATCACGTGAAGTGTCGAACGCCCGCTGGCAGGAGGTCACGGGGCAGACCCAGCAGGTGCCACGGGTCGACTGACTCAGATGACCGAGACGACTGGCTGATGCACCACCTGTGCCCCCTACTGTGCCAACTTGCTGTGTTTTAGCCACCCGGCGCTCCGCTCGATGTTGTGAGCGTCGCTCCTCCGCCCTCCGTTGTTGTTGGAGGGCGACTGCCTCCAACTGCCCAGTAGCGTCCTTCACGAGCCTCCTCCACTGAGGCCGATCTTGACACCGCTGGTACCAGTCATCGGCAAGTCCACTCAACTCCACGTCCTCCTGTACCATATCACTCCATCTCTTCTCTAGCCCGTGCCGCGCCCATTTAGCCCCCTCTATCCGGCCGAACAAAAGCTGTTTAGGCATGCGGTAGCTGAGCATGTGGGCTACATGACCCAGCCAACGCAGCCTTGCCTGCCGGAGGAGCTCACTGATGGGACTTTGCCCAGATCTTTCGAGGATTTGTGAGCTCCTCACACAATCCAGCCTGGTTAAACCCAGGATGGATCGTAGGCAGGCCAGCCGAAATGTTTCCAACCGGCGAAGATGCTCCATTAGGGGGGGTCCACGTTTCGCAAGCGTAGAGAAGGGAGGGAATGACCGTGGCCGAGAAGACCTGAAGCTTCAGGCGGAGCGACAGACCGGGTAGCTTCCACACAGCGTTACGCAACCGATGAAAAGATATTGCCGCTCGACTGATTCGGAGTGAGACCTCTGCTGTTAAACCGGAGCCGGTCATAAGCACACTACCCAGGTATGGGAAACTCTCCACTCTCTCCACTACTGCCCCATCACCGATTGGGAGTTGTGGGGGTGGAGTGTCCGATGGTACAAAATACCGAGGCAGGTGCTTAGTTTTGGCGGGGCTGATGGTAAGGCCCCACCTCTTACACAGACACGCACACAGACACACACACACACACCTCTCCCCCCACGTTCCCCCCTCGTGCCCCCCCTTTTCCTCCCCACCCCCCCCCACCCCCCCCGGTGTGTGTTTGTCTGCGTGTCTGTGTGTCAGTGTGTCAGTGTGTCTGTGTGTATGTGTGTCAGTGTGCTACAGCAGAGGTGTAGGGAATTCCAAAAAGACCTACATCTCTGCTTTATTGACCTGGTCAAGGCCTATGATACCATCAGTAGGACTGGGCTCTGGGTTGTTCTTCGTGCTTTCAGAGTCCCTGACCCTCTGCTCACGATCATTAAGGACCTTCATGATGGTGAGCGGGCCCGGGTAAAACTACGTGGCTGGGAGTCGGAGCCTTTCCCTGTACACCTTGGGGTGCGACAGGGATGTCCTCTGGCTCCCACATTATTTAACATCTATTTCGACTGCGTAGTTCGTGAAGCCTTCAATAGCTGTACCGGGGGAATTACCATTTGGTACAGATATAATGGGAGGCTGATCGACGCCCGGGTGCGATCAAGGGATGGCTCCCTATTGGTCAACCACGTTATGTATGCCGATGATTTGGTAATAGCTGCTCATTCAGAAGAGGAGTTGGAGACGCTGCTGCTGAGACTGGAGCGTGCTACTAAGAGGTGGGGCCTTACCATCAGCCCCACCAAAACTAAGCACCTGCCTGGGTATTTTGTACCATCGGGCACTCCACCCCAACAACTCCCAATCGGTGATGGGGCAGTTGTGGAGAGAGTGGAGAGTTTCCCATACCTGGGCAGTGTGCTTATGACCGGCTCCAGTTTATCAGCAGAGGTCTCACTCCGAATCAGTCGAGCGGCAATATCTTTTCATCGGTTGCGTAACGCTGTGTGGAAGCTACCTGGTCTGTCGCTCCGCACGAAGCTTCAGGTCTTCTCGGCCACGGTCATTCCCTTCCTTCTCTACGCTTGCGAAACGTGGACCCCCCTAGTGGAGCATCTTCGCCGGTTGGAAACATTTAGGCTGGCCTGCCAACGATCCATCCTGGGTTTAACCAGGCTGGATTGTGTGAGGAGCTCACAAGTCCTTGAAAGATCTGGGCAAAGTCCCATCAGTGAGCTCCTCCGGCAGGCAAGGCTGCGTTGGCTGGGTCATGTAGCCCGCATGCCCAGCCACCGCATGCCTAAACAGCTTTTGTTCGGCCGGATCGAGGGGGCTAAACGGGCGCGGCACGGGCTAGAGAAGAGATGGAGTGATGTGGTACAGGAGGACGTGGAGCTGAGTGGACTTGCCGATGACTGGTACCAGCGGTGTCAAGATCGGCCTCAGTGGAGGAGGCTCATGAAGGACGCTACTGGGCAGTTGGAGGCAGTCGCCCTCCAACAACAACGGAGGGCGGAGGAGCGACGCTCACAACAACGAGCGGAGCGCCGGGTGGCTAAAGCACAGCAAGTTGGCACAGTAGGGGGCACAGGTGGTGCATCAGCCAGTCATCTCGGTCATCTCGGTCAGTCGACCCGTGGCACCTGGGTCTGCCCCGTGACCTCCTGCCAGCGGGCGTTCGACACTTCACGTGGCCTCAGGGTGCACATGGCCTGGCACAAGCGTCGTGGTGACGTCACCGCCACTTAGTGGCGAATGGCGGTTGTTGTTGTTGTGTCAGTGTGTATGTGTGTCAGTGTATATGTGTCAGTCAGTCGACCCGTGGCACCTGGGTCTGCCCCGTGACCTCCTGCCAGCGGGCGTTCGACACTTCACGTGGCCTCAAGGTGCACTTGGCCTGGCACAAGTGTCGTGGTGACGTCACCGCCACTTAGTGGCGAATGGCGGTTGTTGCTGTGTGTTTGTCTGCCGGTGTGTGTGTGCCTGTGTGTCTGTGTGTGTCTGTGTGTGTGGGTCTGTGTGTGAGATGATCTCCCAGGCGAAATGCTGAGGGAGGGTGGCGTTTGTGCACAGACTGCCCTATATGACATCATAACAACAGTCTGGACCACTGGACGGGTTCCGCAGGACTGGAAGGATGCCCTGGTGGTCCCCCTCTTTAAGAAGGGGGACCGTACCGACTGTAACAACTACAGGGGCATCTCACTCCTCAGTGTGCCGGGTAAGGTCCTGGCAAGGATTATTCAACATCGCCTTGCTAGGCATGCTGAGGAGAGGCTTGGTACAGATACAATGGGAGGCTGATCGACGCCCGGGTGCGATCAAGGGATGGCTCCCTATTGGTCAACCACGTTATGTATGCCGATGATTTGGTAATAGCTGCTCATTCAGAAGAGGAGTTGGAGACGCTGCTGCTGAGACTGGAGCGTGCCACTAAGAGGTGGGGCCTTACCATCAGCCCCACCAAAACTAAGCACCTGCCTGGGTATTTTGTACCATCGGGCACTCCGCCCCCACAACTCCCAATCGGTGATGGGGCAGTTGTGGAGAGAGTAGAGAGTTTCCCATACCTGGGCAGTGTGCTCATGACCGGCTCCAGTTTATCAGCAGAGGTCTCACTCCGAATCAGTCGAGCGGCAATATCTTTTCATCGGTTGCGTAACGCTGTGTGGAAGCTACCTGGTCTGTCGCTCCGCACGAAGCTTCAGGTCTTCTCGGCCACGGTCATTCCCTCCCTTCTCTATGCTTGCGAAACGTGGACCCCCCTAGTGGAGCATCTTCGCCGGTTGGAAACATTTAGGCTGGCCTGCCTACGATCCATCCTGGGTTTAACCAGGCTGGATTGTGTGAGGAGCTCACAAGTCCTTGAAAGATCTGGGCAAAGTCCCATCAGTGAGCTCCTCCGGCAGGCAAGGCTGCGTTGGCTGGGTCATGTAGCCCGCATGCCCAGCCACCGCATGCCTAAACAGCTTTTGTTCGGCCGGATCGAGGGGGCTAAACGGGCGCGGCACGGGCTAGAGAAGAGATGGAGTGATGTGGTACAGGAAGACGTGGAGCTGAGTGGACTTGCCGATGACTGGTACCAGCGGTGTCAAGATCGGCCTCAGTGGAGGAGGCTCATGAAGGACGCTACTGGGCAGTTGGAGGCAGTCGCCCTCCAACAACAACGGAGGGCGGAGGAGCGACGCTCACAACAACGAGCGGAGCGCCGGGTGGCTAAAGCACAGCAAGTTGGCACAGTAGGGGGCACAGGTGGTGCATCAGCCAGTCATCTCGGTCATCTCGGTCAGTCGACCCGTGGCACCTGGGTCTGCCCCGTGACCTCCTGCCAGCGGGCGTTCGACACTTCACGTGGCCTCAGGGTGCACATGGCCTGGCACAAGCGTCGTGGTGACGTCACCGCCACTTAGTGGCGAATGGCGGTTGTTGTTGTTGTGTCAGTGTGTATGTGTGTCAGTGTATATGTGTCAGTCAGTCGACCCGTGGCACCTGGGTCTGCCCCGTGACCTCCTGCCAGCGGGCGTTCGACACTTCACGTGGCCTCAAGGTGCACTTGGCCTGGCACAAGTGTCGTGGTGACGTCACCGCCACTTAGTGGCGAATGGCGGTTGTTGCTGTGTGTTTGTCTGCCGGTGTGTGTGTGCCTGTGTGTCTGTGTGTGTCTGTGTGTGTGTGTCTGTGTGCATGTGTGTGTCTGCGTGTGTGTCTGCGTGTCTGTGCGTGTGTCTGTGTCTGTGTGTGTGTCTGCGTGCGTGTCTGTGTGTGTCTGCGTGCGTGTGTCTGTGTGTGTGTGTGTCTGCGTGCGTGTCTGCGTGTGTGTGTGTCTGTGTGCGTGTGTGTCTGTGTGTGTGTGTGCGTCTGTGTGTGCGTGTGTGCGTCTGTGTGTGTGTCTGTGTGTCTGTGTGTGTGTGTCTGTGTGTCTGTGTCTGTGCGTGCGCGTGCATGTGTGTGCGTCTGTGTGCGTGTGCGTGCGTCTGCGTGCGTGCGTGCACCTCTCGATGAGCTGCTTGCCCAGCACGATCTTGGTCCCCTCCACCTTGATGAGCTCCTCGTTGTCGTTGGCGATGACGGAGCGCTCCAGCTCCTCCTCCTGCTCCTCCGTCATGGCGACGGGGTTGGAGGGCGGCGCGTTCGTCTGGTAGTACAGGGGGCAGCACTTGTTCGTGCGCATGTGCCCGATGGCGCCGCACGCGCCGCACTTCAGCTGCCGGGGGGAGGGGGGGGGGAGGGAGGGGGAGAGAGTTCAGAGTGAGTTGACCGCTTCAAGAAAGGGTGGGTGGGTGAGTGGGTGGGTGAGTGGGTGGGTGAGTGGGTGGGTTGGTTGGTTGGTTGGTGGGTGAGTGGGTGAGTGGGTGGGTGGGTGAGTGAGTGGGTGGGTGGGTGAGTGGGTGGGTGGGTGAGTGGGTCGGTGGGTGGGTGGGCGAGTGGGTGGATGAGCGGGTGAGTGAGTGAGCGGGTAGGTGAGTGGGTGAGTGAGTGGGTGGGTGGGTGGGTGAGTGAGTGGGTGGGTGGTGGGTGGGTGAGTGGGTGGATGGCTGAGTGAGTGGGTGAGTGGGTGGGTGGGTGAGTGAGTGGGTGAGTGGGTGGGTTGGTTGGTGGGTGAGTGGGTGGGTGAGTGGGTGGGTGGGTGGGTAAGTGGGTGGGTGAGTGAGTGGGTGAGTGGGTGGGTGGGTTGGTTGGTGGGTGGGTGAGTGGGTGGGTGGGTGAGTGAGTGAGTGGGTGGGTGAGTGGGTGGGTGAGTGGGTGGGTGGGTGGGTGAGTGGGTGAGTGGGTGGGTGAGTGGGTGGGTGGGTGAGTGGGTGGATGGGTGAGTGGGTGGGTGAGCGTGTGGGTTAGCGTGTGGGTGAGTGTGCGGGGTGAGCGTGCGGGTGAGCGTGTGGGTGAGCGTGTGGGTGAGCGTGTGGGTGAGCGTGTGGGTGAGTGTGTGGGTGAGCGTGTGGGTGAGCCCGTCAGTGTGTGGGTGAGTGTGTGGGTGGGTGGGTGACTGTGTGTGTGGGTGAGTGTGTGGGTGAGCGTGTGGGTGAGCGTGTGGGTGAGCGTGTGGGTGAGCGTGTGGGTGAGCGTGTGGGTGAGCGTGTGAGCGTGTGAGCGTGTGGGTGAGCGTGTGGGTGAGTGTGTGGGTGAGTGTGTGGATGAGTGAGTGTGTGGGTGAGTATGTGGGTGAGCGTGTGGGTGAGTGTGTGGGTGAGTGAGTGTGTGGGTGAGTGAGTGTGTGGGTGAGTGTGTGGGTGAGTGAGTGTGTGGGTAAGTGTGTGGGTGAGCGTGCGGGTGAGCGTGCGGGTGAGCGTGCGGGTGAGCGTGTGGGTGAGCGTGTGGGTGAGCGTGTGGGTGAGCGTGTGGGTGAGTGAGCGTGTGGGTGAGCGTGTGGGTGAGTGTGTGAGCGTGTGGGTGAGTGTGTGGGTGAGCGTGTGGATGAGCGTGTGGGTGAGTGTGTGGGTGAGTGTGTGGGTGAGTGTGTGGGTGAGCGTGTGGGTGAGTGTGTGTGTGAGTGTGTGAGTGAGCGTGTGGGTGAGCGTGTGGGTGACCGTGTGGGTGAGCGGGTGAGCGAGTGTGTGGGTGAGCGTGTGGGTGAGCGTGTGGGTGAGTGAGCGTGTGGGTGAGCGTGCGGGTGAGCGTGCGGGTGAGCGTGTGGGTGAGCGTGTGGGTGAGCGTGCGGGTGAGCGTGCGGGTGAGCGTGCGGGTGAGCGTGCGGGTGAGCGTGCGAGTGAGCGTGTGGGTGAGCGTGTGGGTGAGCGTGTGGGTGAGCGTGCGGGTGAGTGTGCGGGTGAGTGTGCGGGTGAGTGTGTGGGTGAGTGTGTGGGTGAGTGTGTGGGTGAGTGTGTGGGTGAGTGTGTGGGTGAGTGTGCGGGTGAGTGTGCGGGTGAGTGTGTGGGTGAGTGTGTGGGTGAGTGTGCGGGTGAGTGAGTGTGTGAGTGAGTGTGTGGGTGAGTGTGTACGTGAGTGTGTGTGTGAGTGTGTGGGTGAGTGAGTGTGTGAATGAGTGTGTGGGTGAGTGTGTGGGTGAGTGAGTGTGTGAGTGAGTGTGTGGGTGAGTGTGTGCGTGAGTGTGTGGGTGAGTGTGTGGGTGAGTGAGTGTGTGAGTGAGTGTGTGGGTGAGTGTGTGGGTGAGTGTGTGGGTGAGTGTGTGGGTGAGCGAGTGGGTGAGCGTGTGGGTGAGCGTGTGGGTGAGTGAGTGGGTGAGCGTGTGGGTGGGTGAGCGAGTGGGTGAGTGTGTGGGTGAGCGTGTGGGTGAGTGAGTGTGTGGGTGAGCGAGTGGGTGAGCGTGTGGGTGAGTGTGTGGGTGAGCGTGTGGGTGAGCGTGTGGGTGAGCGAGTGGGTGAGTGTGTGGGTGAGCGTGTGGGTGAGTGAGTGTGTGGGTGAGTGAGTGGGTGAGCGTGTGGGTGAGTGTGTGGGTGAGCGTGTGGGTGAGTGAGTGGGTGAGTGAGTGGGTGAGTGTGAGGGTGAGCGTGTGGGTGAGCGTGTGGGTGAGCGTGTGGGTGAGTGTGTGGGTGAGCGAGTGGGTGAGTGGGTGGGTGAGCGTGTGGGTGAGTGAGTGTGTGGGTGAGCGTGTGGGTGAGCGAGCGGCTGGATGAGTGTGTGTGGGTGAGCGTGTGGGTGAGCATGTGGGTGAGCGTGTGGGTGAGCGTGTGGGTGAGTGTGTGGGTGAGCGTGTGGGTGAGCGTGTGGGTGAGCGTGTGGGTGAGCGTGTGGGTGAGCGTGTGGGTGAGCACGTTACCCTCACCTTGAGGTCCGGTCTCTCCTTCACCTTCTTTGGCTTCTTCTCAGGCGGGGCGCGCGTGCGCTCACGCTCCTGGTTACGCTTCAGCCTCCGCAGCTGCTCCTGTGGGGAGGAGACGCCGGGAGACACGGGGAGACACGGGGAGACACGGGGAGACACAGGGGAGACACGGGGAGACACAGGGGAGACACGGGGAGTCATGGTGAGTCACGGAGAGACACGGGGAGACACGGGGAGACACGGGAGACACGGGGAGACACAGGGAGACACAGGGGAGACAGATACGGGGAGACGCGGGGAGACACGGAGAGACACGGGGAGACACGGGGAGACACGGAGAGACACGGGGAGACAGAGAGAGACACGGGGAGACAGAGAGAGACACGGCGAGACACGGGGAGACGCGGGGAGTCATGGTGAGTCACGGAGAGACACGGGGAGACAGAGAGAGACACGGGGAGATGCGGGGAGACACGGGGAGACAGAGAGACACGGGGAGATGCGGGGAGACACGGGGAGACAGAGAGAGACACGGGGAGAGACGGGGAGACAGAAAGAGACACAGGGAGACACGGGGAGACACGGGGAGACAGAGAGACACGGGGAGTCACGGGGAGACACGGGGAGACAGAGAGAGACAGAGAGAGACACGGGGAGACACGGGGAGTTATGGTGAGTCACGGAGAGACACGGGGAGACAGAGGGAGAGACACGGAGAGATGCGGGGAGACACGGGGAGACAGAGAGAGACACGGAAAGTCAGAGAGAGACACGGGGAGACACGGGGAGACACGGGGAGATAGAGAGAGACAGAGACAGAGACACACGGGGAGACACGGCGGGGGGACACCGTGAGACACAGAGAGATACAGAGAGACAGTGAGACACAGAGACACAGAGAGACACAGAGAGACACAGAGAGACAGAGAGACACAGAGAGACACGGGGAGACAGTGAGACACAGAGAGACACGGGGAGACACAGAGAGACACAGAGACACAGAGAGACACAGAGAGACACAGTGAGACACAGAGAGACAGTGAGACACAGAGACACAGTGAGACACAGTGAGACACAGAGAGAGACACAGAGACACAGAGAGAGACAGAGAGACACAGTGAGAGACAGAGACACAGAGAGAGACACAGAGAGACACAGAGAGACACAGAAATACACAGCGAGACACAGCGGGGAGACAGAGAGAGAGACACAGAGAGTCACAGAGACACAGAGAGACACAGAGAGAGACACGGCGGGGAGACACAGAGACACAGAGAGACACACAGAGACACAGAGAGAGACACAGAGAGACACAGAGAGACACAGTGAGACACAGAGACACAGAGACACACAGAGAGACACAGAGAGACACAGAGAGACACAGGGAGAAACACAGCGGGAAGACACAGCGGGGAGACACACAGAGACACAGAGAAAGACACAGAGAGACAGAGACACAGAGAGACACACAGAGACACAGAGAGACACACAGAGACACAGAGAGACACACAGAGACACAGAGAGAGACACAGAGACACAGAGAGAGACACAGAGATACAGAGAGAGACAGAGAGAGACACAGCGGGGAGACACAGAGACACAGAGACACAGTGAGACACACAGAGACACAGAGAGACACACAGAGACACAGAGAGAGACACAGAGACACACAGAGAGACACAGAGACACGGCGTGGAGACACACAGAGACACACAGAGACACGGTGAGACACAGCGGGGAGACACAGAGACACAGAGACACACAGTGAGAGACACACAGAGAGACACACAGCGTGGAGACACGGCGGGGAGACGCTACCTGGATCCTCCTGCGCTCCCTCCTCATCTCCTCCCTGTGCTGCTCGTCATAGAGCGCAAACTTCTTGCTGTGGGGGGGCCATGGGGGGGGGGCATGGGGGGGGGGCATGGGGGGGGCCATGGGGGGGGGGGTGGTTAGCTGAGGGCCACGCTGGTGGCTCCCGCGTGGAGGAGGAGGGTGCTGGTGATGACGGTGGTGGTGGTGACGATGACGGTGATGGTGGAGTTGGTGACGATGACGGTGATGGTGGTAGTGGTGGTGACGATGATGATGGTGGTGTTGGTGATGGTGGTGACTATGATGGTGGTGGTGTTGGTGACAGTGGTGGTGGTGGTGGGTGATGATGGTGGTAGTGGTGGTGACGATGACAGTGGTGGTTGATGATGGTGTTGTTGACAGTGGTGGTGACGATGATGATGGTGGTGTTGGTGACAGTGGTGGTGGTTGATGGTGGTGTTGTTGACAGTGGTGGTGGTGTTGGTGACGATGGTGGTGGGTGATGATGGTGGTGTTGACAGTGGTAGTGGTTCATCTTCTTGGTTCTTTCGGTAAAGTCACGTAGAAGGGAAGTAATAAAATAATAAAAATAAAACATAATAAAATAAAATAATTCTCACGACGTTTCGGCTACAACGCAAGCAGCCGTCTTCAGGTGAAGAATGAGACACTACCAAGCTAGGAGCTTATATATAAGCTGGGTTGGAGGTGGAAGAGCGCCTTAACAGAAAGAATGTGCATATGAAGAGGAATTTAGCATATTCATGGGAAATGCGTAGGAGGTGGGCGGGGGGGTTTCAAAGTCATATTATGCCCATGCATTATGCAGGATCAGCAGCACCAAGGGGGGGTGCAGGGAGTAGCATTAACAAAGGAAAGGAATGTTAATGATATGTAGCTGCAGTTACTAAACAACCACGTAGAAAACTAAAGTATAAACTACATAAAAAACTAAAGTATAAACTGCATAGCACCATCAGTATACTTACTATACTCTACAATAAGCTGAGTTACTAACAGCAAGTAATACATTACAATTCTACGTCGTAAAAATTATATAATATGCTTCCATCTAAACTTTATTCTCTTACATCACACGAGCATATACCGTACTATATACTGCCATAGATAAACCCAACATTAAATTATATACTGTATTGCTATAAACCACCCTATACCTTATACATTTCAACATAACACTATGTATTATTCTACCCACCCTAATGTGTATCGAAATGGTTTATTACGTCCTTCCAATGATTGCTAAGCCAGAATCCATCTTCTCGGTTAAAATTGTCTCTGTGTTTGTATATGTGGATCGCCTCATGAACGAATCTCTCATGATAGCTAGATGGCTTGCAGAGAACCTCTGTCTTGGAGAAGTCAATGTCATGTGAGCCCACTGAGTTGTAACAGTGATCTGCCACGGCTGAGGTGTTTGTCCTACCGTGTTTGACTTGAAACACGGTGGTTTATAGCAATACAGTATATAATGTAATGTTGGGTTTATCTATGGCAGTATATAGTACGGTATATGCTCGTGTGATGTAAGAGAATAAAGTTTAGATGGAAGCATATTATTTAATTTTTACGACGTAGAATTGTAATGTATTACTTGCTGTTAGTAACTCAGCTTATTGTAGAGTATAGTAAGTATACTGATGGTGCTATGCAGTTTATACTTTAGTTTTTTATGTAGTTTATACTTTAGTTTTCTACGTGGTTGTTTAGTAACTGCAGCTACATATCATTAACATTCCTTTCCTTTGTTAATGCTACTCCCTGCACCCCCCTTGGTGCTGCTGATCCTGCATAATGCATGGGCATAATATGACTTTGAAACCCCCGCGCCCACCTCCTACGCATTTCCCATGAATATGCTAAATTCCTCTTCATATGCACATTCTTTCTGTTAAGGCGCTCTTCCACCTCCAACCCAGCTTATATATAAGCTCCTAGCTTGGTAGTGTCTCATTCTTCACCTGAAGACGGCTGCTTGCGTTGTAGCCGAAACGTCGTGAGAATTATTTTATTTTATTATGTTTTATTTTTATTATTTTATTACTTCCCTTCTACGTGACTTTACCGAAAGAACCAAGAAGATGAATCCCTGCAGTCACGAAAGTGGTAGTGGTGTTGGTGACGATGGTGGTGGTGGGTGATGATGGTGGTGTTGACAGTGGTGGTGTTGGTGACGATGGTGTTGGTGACAGTGTTGACAGTGGTGGTGGTGTTGGTGACAGTGTTGACAGTGGTGGTGGTGACGGTGGTGGTGGTGGTGGTGGCGATGATGGTGGTGGTGTTGGTGAAAGTGGTGGTGGTTGATGGTGGTGGTGGTGACAGTGGTGGTGGTGGTGTTGGTGACAGTGGTGGTGGTTGATGGTGGTGGTGGTGGTGACAGTGTTGGTGACAGTGGTGGTGGTTGATGGTGGTGTTGACAGTGGTGGTGACAGTGGCGGTGGTGGTGGTGTTGGTGACGATGACAGTGGTGGTGGTGATGATGGTGGTGTTGACAGTGGTGGTGGTGTAGTTGACAGTGGTGGTGTTGTTGGTGACAGTGGTGATGTTGGTTGATGATGACGGTGGTTGATGATGGTGGTGTTGACAGTGGTGGTAGTGGTGTTGGTGACAGTGTTGACAGTGGCGGTGGTGACAGTGGTGGTGGTTGACGATGGTGTTGGTGACGATGGTGGTGTTGGTGACGATGACAGTGGTGGTGGTGATGATGGTGGTGTTGGTGACGATGACAGTGGTGGTGGTGATGATGGTGGTGTTGGTGACGGTGCCGTTGCCGCCGTCGCGCTCACATGAAGTCGTCGTCCTTGGTGGAGCGGATGCGAGCGTAGGCGTCGATGACGGCTGCCTTGCGCACCGTCTCGCAGCGCACGTACTCCTTGCCTTCCTCGTCACGGAACGTGCGGTAGATCTTGAGGCGGCGCCCCGCCGCGCTGGAGCTCATCGACGCCACCGACGCCGCGTCGTCGTCACCGCCGCGGTGCAGCTGCTGCTGCTGCTGGTGCAGCTGGAGGCTGCCACCGACACACCGCCCAGGCCAATGACTGCAACGGTCGGGGAGGGGGGGGAGGGAGGGAGGGTCACGCGGTCGTGGGAAGGTCACGGGAGGGTCAACAGGGTCACGGGAAGGTTATGGGAGGGTCGTGGGAGGGTCGCGAGCCTCGCATCTCCTCCTCCTCCACCACCACCATCACCATCACCACCACCACCACCTCCATCACCTCCATCACCACCATCACCACCTCCTCCTCCACCACCACCTCCATCACCACCATCACCACCTCTATCACCACCATCACCACCACCTCCATCACCTCCACCACCACCTCCACCACCATCTCCTCCTCCACCACCACCACCACCTCCTCCTCCACCACCACCACCACATCCTCCACCACCTCCACCACCGCCACCTCCTCCACCACCTCCTCCACCACCACCTCCTCCACCTCCTCCACCACCTCCACCACCTCCACCACCTCCTCCTCCACCTCCTCCACCACCACCTCCTCCATCACCTCCACCACCACCTCCTCCACCATCACCACCACCTCCCCCACCACCTTCCCCACCACCACCACCACCATCACCACCACCTCCTCCACCTCCTCCTCCACCTCCTCCACCACCTCCACCACCACCTCCACCACCACCTCCACCACTACCTCCCCCACCACCACCACCATCACCACCTCCTCCACCACCTCCACCACCACCTCCTCCACCGCCACCTCCATCACCGCCACCTCCATCACCGCCACCTCCATCACCACCACCTCCTCCACCTCCTCCACCACCACCTCCTCCATCACCTCCACCACCACCACCACCTCCATCACCACCACCACCTCCATCACCACCACCTCCTCCACCACCACCACCACACCTCCTCCACCATCACCACCTCCCCCACCACCCCCCGCCCCAACTCACGAGAGACGCGCCTCTCCCGCCCTCCGATGGCGCGGCCTCCCCCACCACCTCCTCCTCCCCCTCTGCCCGATCCTCCTCCACCACCTCCCTCATCGTCGCCTCCTCCTCCACCGTCATCGTCCCCCCGCGCCGCCCCCCCCGTGGCTCCCCCTGTGGCCCCCCCCGCCCCCGCGGCCCCCCCTCCCGCCGTGCCGCCCATCATCATCATGCGGTGCAGCTCGTGGCGCTCGTGCTCCTCCCGCTCGCGGCTCAGCTGCTGCAGCGAGTGCTTGCCGCGCTGCTGCTGCTGCTGCTGCTGCAGCATGGACTCCAGCGACTTGCCCATCTCCTCAAAGTCGCTGTCCTCCCCCGAGCTGCTCTCGTCGTCCGTCGACAGAACCTCCGTCGACGACAGCACCCTGGGGGGGGGCAGCCGCGGAGGTCAAGAGTCGGACGAGGTCGGAGGTCGGTGATGCGTCCCCCCCCACCGTGTCTCCCCGTGTCTCTCCCAGTGTCTCCCCGTGTCTCCCCGTGACCCCACCGTGTCTCCCCGTGTCTCTCCCCGTGTCTCCCCCGTGTCTCCCCCCCGTGTCTCTCCCCGTGTCCCCCCGTGTCTCCCCGTGTCTCCCCGTGTCTCCCCGTGACCCCCCCGTGACCCCCCCGTGTCTCCCCCGTGACCCCCCGTGTCTCCCCCGTGTCTCCCCCGTGTCCCCCCCGTGTCTCCCCCGTGTCCCCCCCGTGACCCCACCGTGACCCCCCGTGTCTCCCCGTGTCTCCCGGTCCGTCCCCCGTGTCCCCCCCGTGACCCCACCGTGACCCCCCCGTGTCTCCCCGTGTCTCCCGTGTCTCCCCGTGTCTCCCCGTGTCTCCCCCGTGTCTCCCCGTGTCTCCCCGTGTCTCCCGTGTCTCCCCGTGTCTCCCCGTGTCTCCCCGTGTCTCCCCCGTGTCTCCCCGTGTCCCCGTCCCCGTGTCCCCGCCCCGTGTCTCCCCCGTGTCTCCCCGTGTCCCCCGTGTCTCCCCCGTGTCTCCGTGTCTCCCCGTGTCCCCCCTTGTCCCCCCGTGTCTCCCCCGTGTCTCCCCGTGTCTCCCCCGTGTCTCCCCGTGTCTCCCCCGTGTCTCCCCCGTGTCTCCCCGTGTCTCCCCGTGTCTCCCCGTGTCTCCCCCGTGTCTCCCCGTGTCTCCCCCCCGTGTCTCTCCCCGTGTCTCCCCGTGACCTCCCGTGTCTCCCCGTGTCTCCCCGTGTCTCCCCCGTGTCTCCCCGTGTCTCCCCGTGTCTCCCCGTGACCCCCCCGTGACCCCCCCGTGTCTCCCCGTGACCCCCCCGTGTCTCACCGTGTCTCCCCGTGTCCGCCCGTGTCTCCCCGTGTCCCCCCGTGTCTCCCCGTGTCCCCCCGTGTCTCCCCGTGTCCCCCCGTGACCCCACCGTGTCTCCCCGTGTCTCCCCGTGTCTCCCCCGTGTCTCCCCGTGTCACCCCGTGTCTCCCGTGTCCCCCCGTGTCTCACCGTGTCTCCCCGTGTCCTCCCGTGTCCTCCCGTGTC
>NW_027621162.1:0-5000 GCF_964198595.1 Lampetra fluviatilis
GAAGCTGTAGGACACACACACAGACACAGAGAGAGACACACACACACAGAGAGACACACACACACCAGAGACACACACACACTCAGTGTCTCTGTGTGTGTCTCTCTCCGCGTGCTGGCGCTTCAGCTTCTCGAACTTCTCGTGAAGCTGTAGGACACACACACAGAGACAGAGAGAGAGACACAGAGAGACACACCCAGAGAGACACACACACACACTCAGTGTCTCTGTGTGTGTCTCTCTCCGCGTGCTGGCGCTTCAGCTTCTCGAACTTCTCGTGAAGCTGTAGGACACACACACAGAGACAGAGAGAGAGACACAGAGAGACACACCCAGAGAGACACACACACACACTCAGTGTCTCTGTGTGTGTCTCTCTCCGCGTGCTGGCGCTTCAGCTTCTCGAACTTCTCGTGAAGCTGTAGGACACACACACAGAGACAGAGACACAGAGAGACACACCACAGAGAGACACACACACACACTCAGTGTCTCTGTGGTGTGTCTCTCTCCGCGTGCTGGCGCTTCAGCTTCTCGAACTTCTCGTGAAGCTGTAGGACACACACACAGAGACAGAGACACAGAGAGACACACACAGAGAGACACACACACACACTCAGTGTCTCTGTGTGTGTCTCTCTCCGCGTGCTGGCGCTTCAGCTTCTCGAACTTCTCGTGAAGCTGTAGGACACACACACAGAGACAGAGACACAGAGAGACACACACAGAGAGACACACACTCAGTGTCTCTGTGTGTGTCTCTCTCCGCGTGCTGGCGCTTCAGCTTCTCGAACTTCTCGTGAAGCTGTAGGACACACACACAGAGACACACAGAGAGACAGAGACACACACACACAGAGACACACACAGAGACACACACACACACACAGAGACACACACACACTCAGTGTCTCTGTGTGTGTCTCCGCGTGCTGGCGCTTCAGCTTCTCGAACTTCTCGTGAAGCTGTAGGACACACACAGAGACACACAGAGAGACAGAGAGACACACACACACAGAGACACACACAGAGACACACACACACACAGAGACACACACACACTCAGTGCTCTGTGTGTGTCTCCGCGTGCTGGCGCTTCAGCTTCTCGAACTTCTCGTGAAGCTGTAGGACACACACACACAGAGACAGAGAGAGAGAGACACAGAGACACACACACAGAGAGACACACACACACACTCAGTGTCTCTGTGTGTGTCTCTCTCCGCATGCTGGCGCTTCAGCTTCTCGAACTTCTCGTGAAGCTGTAGGACACACACACACACACAGAGACACACAGAGAGACAGAGACACAGAGAGACACACACAGAGAGACACACACTCAGTGTCTCTGTGTGTGTCTCTCTCCGCGTGCTGACGCTTCAGCTTCTCGAACTTCTCGTGAAGCTGTAGGACACACACACACAGAGACAGAGAGAGAGACACAGAGAGACACACACAGAGACACACACACACACTCAGTGTCTCTGTGTGTGTCTCTCTCCGCGTGCTGACGCTTGAGCTTCTCGAACTTCTCGTGAAGCTGTAGGACACAGAGAGAGACACACACACAGAGAGACACACACAGAGACACAGATAGAGACACACACACAGAGAGACACACAGAGACACACACAGAGAGAGACACACACACACTCAGTGTCTGTGTGTGTCTCTGTGTGTGTCTCTGTGTGTGTATCTGTGTGTGTCTCTGTGTGTGTCTCTGTGTGTCTATGTGTGTCTCTCTCCGCGTGCTGGCGCTTCAACTTCTCAAACTTCTCATGCAGCTGTAGCACACACACATAGAGAGACACACACACGAGTGACTCTCTGTGTGTGTCTCTGTGAGTGGACTTGCCGATGACTGGTACCAGCGGTGTCAAGATCGGCCTCTGTGGAGGAGGCTCGTGAAGGACGCTACTGGGCAGTTGGAGGCAGTCGCCCCTCCAACAACAACGGAGGGCGGAGGAGCGACACTCACAACAACGAGCGGAGCGCCGGGTGGCTAAAGCACAGCAAGTTGGCACAGTAGGGGGCACAGGTGGTGCATCAGCCAGTCGTCTCGGTCATCTCGGTCAGTCGACCCGTGGCACCTGCTGGGTCTGCCCCGTGACCTCCTGCCAGCGGGCGTTCGACACTTCACGTGGTAGCCTCAAGGTGCACATGGCCTGGCACAAGCGTCGTGCTGACGTCACCGCCACTTAGTGGCGAATGGCGGTTGTTGTTGTTGTTGTCTGTGTGCATCTCTCCGTGCGTCTCTCTCTCCCCGTGTCTCTCTCTCTCTCCGTGTGTCTCTCTCTCTCCGCGTGTCTCTCTCCGCGTGTCTCTCTCTCCGCGTGTCTCTCTCTCTGTGTCTCTCTCTCTCCGCGTGTCTCTCTCTCCGCGTGTCTCTCTCTCCGCGTGTCTCTCTCTCCGCGTGTCTCTCTCTCCGCGTGTCTCTCTCTGCGTGTCTCTCTCCCCGTGTCTCTCTCTCCCCGCGTCTCTCTCTCTCCGCGTGTCTCTCTCTCCGTCTCTCTCTCCGTGTCTCTCTCTCTCTCCGTCTCTCTCTCCGCGTCTCTCTCTCTCCCCGTGTCTCTCTCCCCGCGTGTCTCTCTCCGCGTGTCTCTCTCTCTCTCCGCGTGTCTCTCTCTCTCCGCGTCTCTCTCTCCGCGTGTCTCTCTCCCCGTGTCTCTCTCTCTCCGCGTGTCTCTCTCCGTGTCTCTCTCTCTCCGCGTGTCTCTCTCCGCGTGTCTCTCTCCGCGTGTCTCTCTCTCCCTGTCTCTCTCCGCGTGTCTCTCTCTCTCTCCGCGTGTCTCTCTCCGCGTGTCTCTCTCTCCGCGTGTCTCTCTCCGCGTGTCTCTCTCCGCGTCTCTCTCTCCCTGTCTCTCTCCGCGTGTCTCTCTCTCTCTCCGCGTGTCTCTCTCTCCGCGTGTCTCTCTCTCCGCGTGTCTCTCTCCGTGCGAGACTCACGTCTTTCTCGGCTTCCTTCAGCTCGCTCTCCTTCTCTTTGACCCGCTGCACGAACATCTGCCGCATCTCGTCCTCCTTCCTCTGCAGCTCCACCAGGTGCTCATTGCGCTTTGCCTCGTACGTCTCCTGCAGGCTGCGACACGGAGACGCGGTGGAGACGCGGCGGAGACGCGGCGGAGACACGGTGGAGACACACAGACACGGTGGAGACACACAGACACGGTGGAGACACACAGACACGGTGGAGACACACAGACACGGTGGAGACACGGAGACGCGGTGGAGACACACAGACACGGTGGAGACACACAGACACGGTGGAGACACACAGACACGGTGGAGACACACAGACACGGTGGAGACACGGAGACGCGGCGGAGACACACAGACACGGTGGAGACACACAGACACGGTGGAGACACACAGACACGGTGGAGACACACAGACACGGTGGAGACACACAGACACGGTGGAGACACGGAGACGCGGCGGAGACGCGGCGGAGACACACAGACACGGTGGAGACACACAGACACGGTGGAGACACACAGACACGGTGGAGACACACAGACACGGTGGAGACACGGAGACGCGGTGGAGACACACAGACACGGTGGAGACACACAGACACGGTGGAGACACGGAGACGCGGCGGAGACACACAGACACGGTGGAGACACACAGACACGGTGGAGACACACAGACACGGTGGAGACACACAGACACGGTGGAGACACACAGACACGGTGGAGACACGGAGACGCGGCGGAGACGCGGCGGAGACACACAGACACGGTGGAGACACACAGACACGGTGGAGACACACAGACACGGTAGAGACACACAGACACGGTGGAGACACGGAGACGCGGTGGAGACACACAGACACGGTGGAGACACACAGACACGGTGGAGACACGGAGACGCGGCGGAGACACACAGACACGGTGGAGACACACAGACACGGTGGAGACACACAGACACGGTGGAGACACACAGACACGGTGGAGACACACAGACACGGTGGAGACACGGAGACGCGGCGGAGACGCGGCGGAGACACACAGACACGGTGGAGACACACAGACACGGTGGAGACACACAGACACGGTGGAGACACACAGACACGGTGGAGACACGGAGACGCGGTGGAGACACACAGACACGGTGGAGACACACAGACACGGTGGAGACACGGAGACGCGGCGGAGACACACAGACACGGTGGAGACACACAGACACGGTGGAGACACGGAGACGCGGTGGAGACGCGGTGGAGACACACAGACATGGTGGAGACACACAGACACGGTGGAGACACGGAGACGCGGTGGAGACACACAGACACGGTGGAGACACACAGACACGGTGGAGACACACAGACACGGTGGAGACACACAGACACGGTGGAGACACACAGACACGGTGGAGACACACAGACACGGTGGAGACACGGAGACGCGGTGGAGACGCGGTGGAGACACACAGACACGGTGGAGACACACAGACACGGTGGAGACACGGAGACGCGGTGGAGACGCGGTGGAGACACACAGACATGGTGGAGACACACAGACACGGTGGAGACACGGAGACGCGGCGGAGACGCGGTGGAGACACACAGACACGGTGGAGACACACAGACACGGTGGAGACACACAGACACGGTGGAGACACACAGACACGGTGGAGACACAGACACGGTGGAGACACACAGACACGGTGGAGACACGGAGACGCGGCGGAGACACGGAGACGCGGTGGAGACGCGGTGGAGACACACAGACACGGTGGAGACACGGAGACGCGGTGGAGACTCGCACACGCACAGACACGGTGTCTCTCCCATGCCCCCCCCCCCCCCCCAATGCCCCCCGTGCCCCCCAATGCCCCCCACCTGAAGGGTTTGCTGTCGGGGTCGGTGTCCTTGAAGCCCATCTCCTCGAGCTTGCAGCGCCGATAGAGTTCGTAGTGGCGGGCGTGGGTCTGCTCCCGCAAGTCCTCCATGTTGACGCGGATCAGCATCTCGCGCAGCTTCACAAAGTCGCAGTGGT